>NC_054706.1:24670538-24775538 GCF_016097555.1 Gigantopelta aegis
TAAATATCGATGTGCGCCATTATAGGTAGCACTAAACCAATTAATGTCGGGCTGGGTTGAAGTTCGAGGTGCACCGAACTTTTGACAGAGAAGTTAACACCACAAGTCCTGTGATTGGTTATAAATGTGAGTGTGTTGGTTGTGAAAAAGGTTAGTTTCATCTGGGCTAAAAATGTATGCAATTTTATTTGATGTAGTACCACCGTGTCAAGTAGCCTTGTGCTTGGAACATGTATGGGGTATCTCTAAAAAAAAGTACTCAAATTTTGTGCGAAACTAGTGGTGCTGTAGAAACATCTGGTTATACCGAAAATGAGCCATGAAAGGTACCATTTTCTGCAGTTAATACTTTGAGGTAGGGGTTGTAGTATTGATATTTATAGGTCATAGTTTGGTTGATATATTGCATATAGTGTTTTTAAACAAACGTTAACATCGTCGCCTATGGGATTTTATTCGGTATAGTCCAACCTATAACTTCGCCTATTGTCACGTGGCATGACTCAGGAATCCAGCACAGTGGAATTATTTAAATGTGTGTCTTAAAAATATAGCGAAAATAAATGTGTGTAGGATTATTCTGTTCGTCAGTAATAATAAGTGAGGTTTCTATGTTTAGTTTCAGAACTGTTGTTACCTTGATTTTACACTGTGTTCCATATATAGTGATGGGGCGTTATTTGGGAAGTTGTTCCTGAGCCACCCCGTTTTTGTTATATGTGGGTTGGATGTGCACTAATGAACAGTTGTTTATCATATGATAAACTTTCTATGTTTAGTTTCAGAATTGTGGGTCTAATCTGAATATTGAGCTCAATCTTCGAATTTCGATATTTAACGGGGCGTCACGTCCAGATAGGATCTTGAGCCACCCTAGACTCTTTACATTACCAAATAACGTGCACTATAGGATGGATCTGTAGAATTTCGTAAACTTTCTATGTTCAGTTTCAGAGCTACATCACTCCAAACGAGTATGGTGTAGTTATACTGTGTATCATATATATATGGCTGGGGCGTTACCTCGAAAATTGTTGTTACCTTGACTTTACACCGTGTTCCATATAGAGTGATGGGGCGTTACTTGGGAAGTTGCCCCTGTGCCACCCCGTTTTTGTTATATATGCGTTGGATGTGCACTATTGAACAGTTGTTTATCATATGATAAACATTCTGTTTAGTTTCAGAATTGTTGTTACCTTGATTTTACACTGTGTTCCATATACAGTGATGGGGTGTTATTTGGGAAGTCGCCCCTGATCCACCTCGTTTTTGTTATATATGGGTTGGATGTGCACTAATGAACAGTTGTTTATCATATGATAAACTTTCTATGTTTAGTTTCAGAATTGTGGGTCTAATCTGAATATTGAGCTGAATCTTCGAATTTCGACCTTTAACGGGGCGTCACGTCCAGATAGGGTCTTGAGCCACCCTAGACTCTTCACATTACCAAATAACGTGCACTATAGGATGGATCTGTAGAATTTCATAAACGTTCTATGTTCAGTTTCAGAGCTGCATGACTCCAAACGAGTATGGTGTAGTTATACTGTGTACCATATATATATATATATATATATATATATATATATATATATATATGGCTGGGGCGTTACCTCGAAAGATGCGCCTGAGGCACCCCGTGTTTGGCATATATGGGTTGAATGTGCACTGCTGAACACTTGTTTATCATATGATAGACATTCTATGTTTAGTTTCAAAATTGTTGTTACCTTGACATTACACCGTGTTCCATATACAGTGATGGGGCGTTACTTGGGAAGTTGCCCCTGAGCCACCCCGTTTTTGTTATATATGGGTTGGATGTGCACTAATTAACAGTTATTTATCATATGATAAACATTCTATTTTTAGTTTCAGAATTGTGGGTCTAATCTGAATATTGAGCTGATCTTGGAATTTCGACCGTTAACGGGGCGCCACGTCCACTACTGAGCACATGTTTATCATATCATAATCATTCTGTTTAGTTTCAGATGTGTGCGTATGTTGTTGATTCTTTTGCTATATAATCATTTTGTTTTGTCGAGTTTGGCGAGACTTAGCTCTGTGCTTTATTTCCGAGCCTAAATAGATTATTTTACATCCCTAAGCCACCCTCGATTCACCATATTATCATAGGACATACACCTAAATGTGTATAGTAGATTTTGAAGGATGTTGTATAATTCAGAAGAAAAAAAACCTGAATGTTAAATGTTGTTCTGTCAGAGCAATGTTCAATATTGAATGTTGAACAATTTCAGCTTCCCAAAACCTATGACCTGACCTGAACTTATAAAACAACAACCCCTCCCCCCCCCCCAAAAAAAAAAACAAACAAAAAAACCCCAACAACAACCAAAAACAACAACAGAAAGGCAACAAGGGGGGGGGGGCTTGGTTACCGTTAGCTGGAATGTCCGCTAGCGTTATTCCTACAATACCTAATATAATAACACTAGAGGGCACATGCGCTAGGTTACCGTATATCGTCATGTGTTCGTCGAGTTTGTGGAAAGACCTACT
Source organism: Gigantopelta aegis (assembly GCF_016097555.1). Taxonomy (NCBI): domain Eukaryota; kingdom Metazoa; phylum Mollusca; class Gastropoda; order Neomphalida; family Peltospiridae; genus Gigantopelta; species Gigantopelta aegis. The sequence goes on from NC_054706.1 coordinate 24,673,071, forward strand.
CCTTATTTTGCCCCTCAGTATATGGCACAAACAAGTAGGTACGATACACAATAATATCTGTCCAGAAACCGATCAATGATTCTAAAAAATACATAAAATGAGCAAGTTATTCCTTTCATAAAATATTAGTGGCCAACTGTATGTAACGGACGCCTGCCCATAACGGTCACCATAAATTTCGCCCATTGCATTTCTTTCTGTATTCTACCTGTATATAAGAGCCACCTCTTCAATGCCGCCAGTGACCACTATTTTGTGACCAAAATGAATAGTTGAACTAGCTATAACGGCCACAAGAGTACAATGACCACTATTTTTGAACTTTGAATTTTTGACAGTTGAAGGAAGGAAATCTTTTATTTAACGACGCACTCAACACATTTTATTTACGGTTATATGGCGTCAGACATATGGTTATGGACTATAATGGTATTGAGAGAGGAAACCCGTTGTCGCCACTTCATGGGCTACTCTTTTCTGAAGCAGCAATGGATCTTTTATATGCACCATCCCACAGTCAGGATAGTACATACCACGGCCTTTGTGACACCAGTTATGGAGCACTGGCAGGAACGAGAAATAGTCCAATCGGTCCACCAACAGGGATCGATCCTAGACCAACCGCGCATCAAGCGAACGCTTTTCCACGGAGCTACGTTCCGCCCTTTTTTAACTTGCCATAACGGTCACAAGATATATACCTGTATTGACCTGTCCCAGTCACAATATAAAGTTATTGTTTTACTTAAGTCGAAACAACGCGTCTTTAATCGTATTTGCATCTTATATCTGAATGATATGGTCGGTAATATAAGTTGCAAATATTCGACCTATCACTACTGACAGGTAGTTTATTGCAAGGTGTGTGATTTCTACTAGTCAGACAGGCAATTTCGACAGTATTTCATTTCAACTTATTTCCGTGCTTATATCCAGTTAAGATTCAAGCACGCTGTCCTGGGCACACACCTCAGCTGTTTGGATTGTCTGTGCAGGACAGTGGGTTAGTTGTTAGTTGTTAGTTGGTTAGTGAGAGAGAAGAGGGTGTAGTGGCCTTACACCTACACATTGAGCCCTTAAGAACTTGCTCTGGGTTGGAGACGGTACCGGGCTGCGAACCCTGTACCTGTCAGCATGTAGTCCGATGACTTAACCACTGCGCCACCGAGGCCGGCTACGATAGTATGGTAGCCGATACCTTATGCATTCCATTTTAGTAATGTTTATGTTTTTTTAATAGTAAATTATTTTATATGTATTTTCCATAACGGCCACTTTGCCAGGTCCCATGAGTGGCCGTTATATACATGTTCGACTGTGTGTGTGTGTGTGTGTGTATATATATCAAAGGCCGTGGTATGTGTTATCCTGTCTGTGGAATGGTGCATATAAAAAAATCCCTTGCTACTAATGGGGAAAATGTAGCGGGCTTCTTTTTTAAGACTATATGTGAAAACTACCAATAGCCGATGATTGATAAATCAATGTGCTCAAGTAATGTCGTTAAACAAAATAAACTTTAACTTAATATTATATTGCAATGTATCGTTCGTGGCCCTGTTTCGGTGGTTTCGTCGTTTGTGCTCAACAGTACGTACATTTGAAGATTTCTGACGTCGTTGACTTTTGCATGGGGAAAGTAAACAAATGTCTATCACATTCACAGAAATGTTCGTAAAAATAAGGTTAAAACGAGTAAAGAAAGCAAGATCGAACTTTACCCATAAACACTGAACATTTCTTAATACCCTTTTTTCTATGATTTTCGAAGACTATTATTTGAAAGAATATTTATTTTTAAAAACATTTTTGTCTGTTCTCAACTGTAGCCTACTGCTATTTTGTTATTGAAGTCACATGATTGTTACGGCGTCTGCTGGCAAAACTCTCTTTACAGATACTTGCAAAAAATATATAGTCTTTGTATGTTTTAACATAAACTTATTTTTGGATATCTGTTTGTATATTTATTGAAACGCAGAATGCAGCTTTTATTTTTAACCAAAGAATTTTACCATTATAACTATTAATTTGTTCAAGTTTTAACACAATTTCAAGACATCAGAATTGTTATATTCGTGTCCCTAAAATGTTGTCTGTTAACATTGGTTCTCGAGGACTCCATTTTGTAATTTGTTTTAATATATTTAAAATATTTTTTATAAATTATTATAAGTGCATTTTTTGTTGAACAACATACATGTTTTGATAAAACACTGAAAAGTGTTGGCTGTAAGCTATAACACCAAACATTTCACTCACCGAAACAGGTGACGTAGTTAACAATATTTACTGCTGATGCATGCTACCGTTTTTTTTTTATCTTTGCTACATAGCGGCCAGTTTAGTATTCATTTGAAGCATAGGAATACTAATAAAAGGTAACTATTTGAATAACAACTGTCTGTGTATAAATATTGATATGATTTAGAATCGAACGCTTATGCTCACCGAAACTGGTCCACCCATGATACCTATCAGAACTAGTTCCACTGAATGCTGTGTGACTTAAAGGGACATTCCTGAGTTTGTTGAATTGTAAGATGTTTTCGACTAATAAAATATTTCTACGATTAAACTTACATATTAAATATATTTTCTTGTTTAGAATATCAATGTCTGTACATTCAATGCGTTTCTGGTCGTCATCATATTTGTAAGAAGCCCAAACTGGATTTTGTCTTCAAATAATTTCGTACGTATGAATAAACAATATTTTAGGAAAAAAGATTAAATTTAACCTAGTACAACTATTACAACTATCAGAAACGCATTTAATATACAGCCACTAATATTTTATGCAGAAAAATATATTTGATAGTTATCTGTTAGTCGATAACATCTTAAAAAGTGCAGCAAACTCAGGAATGTCCCTTTAACAAGTCACTGTTCTTATGTAATAGTGTTATTATATGTAAATCATATATTATGCTCCGAATGTCTCGAGTTTTCTCTCATTTGTCGACTCTTGGATTGTCACTTGTTTTTAAATATTCCCTATCAAGTAGTCTTGCTTTGTGTCATGGCGAGTTGGTGTTTTGTCTTTTAGTGCAACGCTTCACGGTGTTCATTGTCGTAGATCTCAGTTCCACATCTTACTGTTTGTTGCTGTGTTAGGTATCCGTGAAAATAATGTTAGGGTCGTACCTAAGAGAGGCGGGCCATAATTTGTTATTAGTAATGGTAATTTAAAACAAAAACACTGAAAAAAGTCATTATTATGCAGCTGGAGAAAAATTATATTTTGCTGTTTGCGAAGTGATACACCTGAAGATTCACCGACGGGGATCGATCGCAGACCGACCGCGCAGCAGTCAATCACTTAACATATGATATTAAGATGCCTGAAAAATTCAAAATGGATAACAGTTTTACGAGGTAACCCTAGTGCTTTTCGGGACAGCTGAACCACGTTACATTGTCAGTAACAACTCGGTTCTAACGCACACTTAGTCCCTTAAAACCACTTGATGTGAACCATGCCCCCTTTCCATTACAACATCAACTAACGTAGGAATGTCCCAAATTGCTTAGAGGAACATGCCTTTGGTGCGTCCTTTTGGGTATTAGGAACATTTTAGAACCATTTGGGACATGTAAATATTTCAATTACAGACTTACTAATTCGCAAAGCCGGGCACATAGCTATGCGATTCCGTTGTATGATACGTTTAATACGATAAGTTGGATTAAACAAGAGACACATTTCGATCAGATATTCGTAGAGGTAAAGTTAAAGTTTGTGTGTTTAACGACGCGACTAAAGCGCATTGATTTATTAATCATCGACTATTGGATGGTATAGTCTTAGAGAGGAACTAAACTCATTTTTAAAAAGACGGAAGAAAATGTTTTATTTAACGACGCACTCAACACATTTTATTTACAGTTATATGGCGTCGGACATATGGTTAAGGACCACACAGATATTAAGAGAGAAAACCCGCTGTCGCCACTTCATGGGCTACTCTTTTCGATTAACAGCAAGGGATATTTTATATGCATCATCCCACAGACAGGATAGCGCATACTACGGCCGTTGATACACTAGTCGTGGTGCACTGGCTAGAACGAGAAATAGCCCAATGGGTCCACCGATGGGGATCGATCCTAGACCGACCGCGCACCAAGTGAGCGCTTTACCAGAGCTACGTCTCGCCCTCTCGTCGAAGTAAGGGCTGTGGTATGATACTCTCGGTGTCGGGGAAAAGTCTGATATCGGCGTCGTTATATTTTATTTGTATTCCAACAGTTTAATTCAACTTGTAACAAACTTAATACTACCTGGTCTGATTGGCAAGTCGCCAACTAAATAGAGACCATATAATTTATTAGACAGCTGACGTCAGGTTACCAATTAACCAATTCGTAATGTACATGCACAAATAAATATATAAATTGTTTGGTTACAAAGTTGAAATTGTAGCACTGTGACGATAATAAGTGAAGTTATTTTAAATCCGATTCAAATCCGGACTCGTTATGGATGCGGATAATTTTGTCGCAACGGATATAGCCCGTGTAGTTACGACAATTCCGCGCTTTAGAACGTCCTTCGGAAAACTGGGTTGGGTTTAAAAGCTGTAACACGTCTCCTTTCTTTACTGACAAATTCATCGAGTCGGTCTCAGCTTTCAAATCAGTCTCCTTCACAATGAACTGTGGAGATCCAAATCTTTTTAGTTCTGCTCTAAATAGATTGTTCTCTGCCTTCGTTATAGGCTGTTGAATTATTTTGACAAACTGAGAGGGTAACGGAAACAAACTTGGCCCAAGAAGTTTAGAGGGCACTTTTCCAGTTTGTCCCAAACAGTTCTTGCAAGTGACGTTTTCCTCGGGGGAACAGTTTGGTCTGGATGTTATTTCTAAAACATCTCCTTCGTTAACAGCTAAGTCATTGGCCGAGGTCGTGAGTCTCGTTTGCAGGGCTTCGAATACTTCTTTACCCTGACATCGCAGCTGTTGCGAAAAGCCGAGATTAGCCTCTGGACTGGACGAGCTGGTTTTATACGATGTTATCTGTACCGATTTCACTTCGACGGCTCCAGCGTCGTTATTGTCTGGAGACGAGTCCTATATTAACATAAATAATAATAATAATAACAATAATATACTACTACTAAAAATAATAACAAGGATATCATCATCACTATTATTATTCATCGTGACATTGCCAATGCATTGGCAGACAACTTTTCTCATAATTCATCTTCTGCTTTCAGTACAGATGCTTTTACATCTGTCAGAACAAAAGCTGAAAAGCAGTCCATTCATTTTTCATCCGAAAATGCTGAAGTATACAACAGGCATTTCTCTATGGAGGAATTGCAGGATGCTCTTCGTAGAGCCCATGATACTTCAGTAGGACCGGATGAAATTCATTATCAGTTATTGAAACATTTACCTGAATCATCTTTGATGGTTCTTTTGAATATGTTTAATGACATCTGGATTTCTGGAGACTTTCCTTCTGATTGGAGGAAAGCAATTATCATTCCTATTCCCAAGGCTGGTAAGGATCCAACAAATCCTACTAGTTATCACCCTATTGCTTTGACAAGTTGCATTTGTAAAACCATGGAACGAATGATCAATCGTAGACTTGTCTGGTATCTCGAATCCCATAAATTGCTTACTAACGTGCAATGTGGATTCAGACCTAGATGTAGCATGGTTGATCATCTTGTTAGATTTGAAACGTTTTGTAGGGAAGCTTTCATCCATAATCAGCACTTGGTTTCAGTGTTTTTTTTTATTTGGAGAAAGCTTACGATAACACGTGGAAGTATGGGATTTTAAACGACCTCCATGGCATAGGCCTTAGAGGTCGACTTCCTGTTTTTATTTCACAATTTTTAAAAGATAGATCTTTTAAAGTCTGGGTGGGGTCGACTTTGTCCGACATTCACCCACAGGAGATGGGTGTGCTTCAAGGTAGTATCCTGTCTGTAACTTTATTTTCTGTGAAAATTAACAGCATCATCCAATGTTTAACACCTGGTGTGGATTGCTCGTTATATGTTGATGATTTTCAGATTTGCTATAGATCGTCCAATATGAGTATAATTGAACGTAAGTTGCAGCTTTGTTTGAATAAACTTCATCAATGGGCAACTGACAATGGCTTTAGATTATCAAAGTCAAAAATGGTTTGTATGAATATCTGCCAGAAACGAGGTCTCCACTTAGATCCACAGTTGTTTTTGGACAACAATTCAATTCCAGTTGTGACGGAGACTAAATTTCTGGGGGTTATATTTGACAGGAAAATATCTTTTGTGTCCCATCATAAATATGTTAAAAAGAAGGGCTTAAAAGCTCTTAATATTTTAAAAATTATTGGCAATACAGAATGTGGAGCAGACCTCAAGGTTATGCTCCGTCTGTATAGATCTCTTGTGAGGTCAAAATTAGATTATGGATGCATTGTGTATGGGTCGGCACGCAAGTCTTACTTGCAAATGCTAGATCCTATACACAATCAGTGACTTAGGCTTTGTCTTGGTGCGTTTAGAACGTCTCTTGTAGAGAGCTTGTACGTTGATGCGCACGATGATAGTGGGTGATAGACGTGCAAAGCTTTCTCTGCAGTATGCTACCAAGATTAACTCTTTATCACAACATCCTACACATGATGCGGTGTTTGATAACAAATATATGAAGTTGTTTGATGCAAGGCCAAATGCTATTCGTACATTTGGTCTTAGCATTAAGCACTTTTTTGTTGCTTTCCAACATTGATTTAACTGACACTTTGGAAACTCCTTCATATTTTGTTTTACCACCATGGTGTATTACACCACCTAAAATTGTGTTTGATCTGGCGCATCTGAAGAAAGATCGCACAGATGCTGTTATTTATAAACAGTTTTTCATGGAAATTCAAGACAAGTACCGTGATTGCATTCCTGTGTATACAGACGGATCACGGGATGGGAATTCTGTGGTTTGTGCTATAGTTTTTCCATCAGACTCAATACTTTCCATGCGACTGCCTGACTCGGCATCAATCTTTAGTGCTGAAGTTTGGGCAGTCATTAAAGCCTTAGAAGAAATCAAAGATTCAATAGCATCCAAATTGATTATTTTTACTGACTCACTTTCGTGTCTCCAAGCTTTGCGCAATATGAAGCTGGACCATCCCTTAATTGGGATGGTGATACGAAAGTGTGTCTTTTTATCTATTGCCAATAAAGATGTTGTATTTTGTTGGGTGCCCAGCCATGTTGGTATCAGGGGTAACGAAAAGGCAGATTCTGCTGCCAAGTCTGCTTTGGGTTTGCCTCATGCCAGGGTTGGTGTACCTTATACTGATTTTAAACTTAGTATCAACCAATTTATCTTTTCGACTTGGCAACGTGATTGGGATGGTGCGGTTGCGAACAAGCTTTATGCTATCAAGCCAGTCTTGGGAGAGTGGTAGTCCTCCTATAGACAGTGCAGGAAGGATGAGGTAGTCTTGTGTCCTACTTACTTGACCCATTCATTTATTTTGAAGAAGGATCATCCACCCCAGTGTGAGCACTGTCAGTGTACTCTGACGGTACGCCACATTTTGATGGAGTGTCCTCATATCGAACAAACTAGAAAAGATATTTTTGGTCAGAGAAATGTAATGGAATCATTTCGATTCCATCCAGAATTAGTTTTACAATTTTTACGTGATACTGAGTTTTATTCTCAATTTTAATTTTATCTATTTGTGATATTTGTATTTTTGCACAGTCCTTTACACTGTTTTTATTTAAACCTTGAATTTTTATATTGATGTGATTCAACATTTAATGTTTTGCTTTTACCATAGTGTGACACCCAATAGCCGATGTATTTTTCGTGCTGGGGTGTCGTTAAACATTAATTCATTCATTCATTATTATTATTATTGTTATTGTTATTATAGAAGTAGTAGTAGTAGGCAGTGGCGGATCCAGAAAATCCAATGACATGAGGCGGAATGCCAAGGGAAGTTTGGTGGATGTTTAGAGGTGGATGAAAATTAATATATAATAAAATTATAACTGTCGCAAACTTGGGGGGTGGGGGTGCCGGGCCCCTGCCCCCTCCCTAGATCCGCCACTGGTAGGTGTAGTAGTAATGGTAGCAGCAGCAGCAGTAGTAGTAGTAGTAGTGGTGGTAGTAGTAAAAGAAGTAGTGCATGTAGTAGTAGTAGTAATAATAATAATAGTTCATACACATTTTCAACAGGCTAAGTAGACTATTTATAAATATGTAAAACCAACCTCAGATTCTCTGTTCACTAGCTCCTGCTGCACATTTAGACTAGTCGTTAGTGTAGACCATGTTTCTTGTGATGACTCGGACTGAACATCTTCAGCATTGTCAGTGTTTGTGGAGTGGTCCTGTATAATAATAATAATAATAATAATAATAATAATAATAATCTAACATACACATTTTAAACTGGATAGGCCTAATATTTATATTTCAGCAGTAATTTAAAATTTTAAATATGCAAATTTAAACCAACCTCAGAATCTTTATTCACTGGCTCCTGTGGCGCACCTACAGGGCAGAAAGAAGCCGAAAGTCGATTACGATGCCAGATCTGAAATGTAAAATTAGATAACATTTGGTTACTAATGTTGGAAATAATCTAATTATATTAATATGATAACTTTATTCGCATTAGACCTAATGGACCTTGAGCACATAATATATAGAGGTTATTACCAGAGTGTTTTTTGGTAGGCCTATCGTCAATATCATATACTAGGAATAAAAATTGTATTATGCGAGCCTTTGGCGAGCATAATACATTATTTGTATTCCTAATATATGATATTGACGATACCGAAATACACGAGAGTAATAATCTCTTTATCATATAAGCTCAAGCTTAATACAACGTGTTTTTGCAAACTGTACACACAACTTTAATTCCAGACCGCCATTACTAGACATTCAAATGACGTAAGAATATGTGGCGCGGTGTATTTTTGAATGGAAATGAAGTCAAACTCGAATGACGTCATTTTGGATGTCCTTACATCAAAATAAACTAGGGCCTAACGTTTTTTGTTTTCTGAACGCTGGACAGCTTTCAATGTAAAATTGCTATTGAAATGTTTTTATTTGATGACTATGAATGCATGCGTCAATTATGGAGTGTCACCCATGTGCGTTTGCTTAAATGTCAATAAACCTAGTGCCGTGACCTCCATTAATTTACATCTAATTTGCAAAGTTATCAAATTGTTAAAGTATGTGATCTGAAAAATATCACATACTTTGATTGCACTGAAAATGTAAGATATTATATGATAAATAAATATATACAGAGATAAAAAATGTTTATATATAACGTGCATAACGTAACATCGTATTGACACATAATTCGGTTACATTAGTGACATGGCGGGCATGAGTATTAACATGATGTTTATAAAATAAATGCAAACTTAAAGATATATGTTGTTTTGTTCTCCATAGAAAATCATGAAAACCCTCTATATAAACAGCCCTGAAGTGGGCAGCTTCTCAGAGCGTAATTACATCAACAGCAACCTAACATAATTCAAACCACCGCTGTCGCCTTAACTTTCGATTTAGCTCAGTGGATTGAATGTTTGCTGGGGGTGCTTGCGTCGCAGGATCGAACCAGCTCGGTGGATCCATTCAACTGACTGGAATTTTTTTCGTGCTAGCCAGTACACCACATCTGGTCAAAGGCTGTGGTATGTGCTTTCCTGTCTCTAGGAAAGTGCATTTAAAAGATTCCTTGTTGTGTTACGAAAAAATGCAGCGGGTTTCCTCTGATGACTACGAGTCAGAATTTCCAAATGTCTGACACCCAATAGCCGATTAATAATTAATCAATGTGCTCTAGTGGTGTCGTTGAACTAAACAAACTTTAACATACAGTGGTTGCAATAAAGATTGTATTGTATTGTATTAACAGATGGAACGCTTGCACCACCCAGTTCAAACAAGCAAATACTGTCTCACAAATGTTTCTGCCTTTTTAACCAATAGTTCCAGGCAGTGCTCCAAAACTGGTGTAATAAAGGCCGTGGTATGTACTATTCTGTCTGTGGGAGGGTGCATATAAAAGAACCCTTGCTGAAGTGGCGACAGCGGGTTTCCTTTTTCTATATCCGTATGGTCCTTAAACATATCTCCGACGCCATAATTTATAAAGTAAATAAAATGTGTTGAGTGTGTCGTTAAATAAAACATTTCCTTTCCTATTCTTTAACCAATAGGAAAAAGATACGATTAAACATGTGGACAAACCTAGGACTTGCATACACATACACCAACGTTTTTGAACTGAAGCAAAATAGACATGAAACCTCACTTGACTTCAGAACCGTGAGCTGCCAAAAACTGTTAGTGGCGATCAAACTGGTCAAACCAAATTGACTGACCAACTCTAAAATCCTGCAACAGTTTGGTTGACATAGGAACCATACAATAAGACTCATCATAGAATACGCATCACAGATATGAACAACTACTTGGCTCAGATAATGTTCAACACACAAGCTTCAGAATCATCATTGAGTATGAATAGAAATTTGGTGTTCAGGTAATTTTACAAGAAAGAATGATGAAAATGTAGGGAACACGCCCTCCACACAATGGCCATTGAATGAAAATGCGGAAAATCAATATCAATGCCATGCAATATGATGATCTGTCCCGTAAGCGTGCGTAATGGAGTGGGGTGGTGGGGAGGGAGAGGGGGCAAATCCTCGATTTCGGGCAAAAACAATAGAGATATTCGGGCAAAATGTGTTAACCTAAGACCTTTTTACCTTGCATTTCTATCATTCTATCATTCCACCTGCAAAATTAGTTGTAATCCATTATTCGTTTGCAACCATATGTAGCTGTTTGGCAGTAATGCTAATATGAATAAATGTTGTTATATAGATTCGGGTATTTTCGTTTAATTTGGGCAAAAACAAAAAATGTGAGCTCGTACGCCCATGGCTGTTCCCAAATGTCTGGGTTCCCAGAAACCTACCGCCATACACAAATCTAAACGACAGTACCGTTACCTCAGTCAAAAACTGGTGTATCAAAAGCCGTGATATGTGTTATCCTGCTTAGGGCAAAGTGCAAATAAAAGATCGCTTGCCGGCAATGGTAAAATGTAGCGGTGTTTCCTCTAAGAATGTAAGAGTGATAACACATTTGACATTCAATAGCTAATGATTAATAAACCAATGTCCTCTAGTGGCGTTAAACAAACCAAAGTTTACCTGTGTCGATCATACCTTGATTTTAGTCCTCAACTCTTTCGGGATTTTAGGTGGGACACTTGATCTATAGGTACCAGATGGCGCTGATGCAGACGATTTATTTGTAGGACACAGACCGCTGATGTTCAAATGATCTATTTGAATGACAAGTAGAAGAAGAAACTTAAAGGGACTGTCCTGAGTTTAATAGCTTTGTAAATATGTCTTGTTCAAAACATCAGAGTTTGTGTATTCGATATGCTTCTCGGCACGTGCTTTTAAAACTTTTAGTCTAGATGGAAGCTCTAATAGTGTCATACACATACAAAAATGCGTTGCCATTGTGCTAGTCTCAGGCGCTATTGGAGTCTTCGATCTAGACTTTAAAAGTCAATGGATCAAGGCCTCCGAAGGAATAAGTTAGGAGGCAACCTCGGGAGACTAACCACAATAGGCAAAGTTTAAGTATGAGTTACAATTCGGCAAACTACGTCAAAATTACTACAATAGCTCCATTTCTTATCAATCGACCATTCCAAATTATGCGCCAAATTACCACAGGAAAACAGCACACTATTTTATATACAGGACTTAATCCGACGGGCCGTCTCTTCTCCCACCCACCCCAAACCATTCCCTGTCCTGGACGAAGGAGCCGGTGTCACGAAATAGACCCCCCCCCCCTTAAAATCCCCCCCCCCATCGAATCGATTTCAAAATAAAACCTCACCCCTTGAAATAGAATCGCCCCAACCCACAAAATAAAACCTTCCCTAACCCTAAACCTAACCATTCTCCAGGGGCGATTTTCGGGGGGGAGGGGGGGGGAGGACATATTTCGCAACACCGGCATGGGTCGACACCTGCGCCCATGAGAGGGTGCGCTACAACAGATTGCTCTGTATGTGCACGTTAAACCCTTAGACAAGACCAGATCACACTTCAAAGGTTTCATAAGCACCACGTACGGTCGTTCTAATGTTTGTACTGGCGTAAACTCTATTTTACTTCCTAGTATATAACTTGTTTTTGGTACGCACGGAAATATTAGGATGTAATATCAAATCTCGGGTTTTAAATACAATCAGTCAATCAGAAACCCTTGTATATAAAGACATTGATATTTTAAAGATGGACATATGCAATTTTAGTCAAAAAAATTATATGTCGGTCAGAAACGTGTGACAACAATAGCAAACTCAGGACAGTCCCTTTTAATGATCCACGTAGTACTAAACCAACTAACTTTCGACTGGGTCAAAGTGTGCCCAACTTTTGATAGAGAAATAAACACCACAAATGAGCAGCTTGACCCCCATATTTTTCTGATTCACTTTAAGGGTGATTTAAAGGAATTTTCAATATTCAGAAACTTCGCCAGGCAAAGCATTTTTATTTTCATTCCTAAATCGGATATTCACCTTCATAATAAAATCGTCGTTGTAATCTTTACCAACATGTCTTTCTATCTGTTATTCTCTCTCTCTCTCTCTCTCTCTCTCTCTCTCTCTCTCTCTCTCTCTCTCTCTCTCTCTCTCTCTCTCTCTCTCTCTCTCTCTCTCTCTCTCTCTCTCTCTCTCTGTCTCTGTCACTGTCTCTCTCTCTCTCTCTCCGTCCATATTTCCGACTGTATGTCTGTCTTTTTTCTCTATCTCTGTCATCTCTATCTTATTAACTGTCGCTCTATATTTTTATTTGCCTATCCGTCTTCAAATAAGTTGAAAGAACAATCAGAAAAACACGTTGGTCAACCCGAACAGTTAAAGGTGCAATTTCGAGTATTTAGTAATTTAAAACAGAGCACCCATATTACTGTAAGTATTTCTTCCATATTATCAAGACGTAGGCTACTCGTATAAACATGACGACATACATGTATGTGGTATGAAGATAGAAACTAACTTCATATGTGATGATAGCGGTTCATAGCGATAACATGTACGTGTTATTACTAAACTGTAGGTGTGTATTCCATTAGTAAATGAAAAAGACCACATAAAAATGAAATAAAATGGGAGAGAGAGAGAGAGAGAGAGAGAGAGAGAGAGAGAGAGAGAGAGAGAGAGAGAGAAAGAGAGAGAGAGAGAGAGGGGGTGGGGGAGGGGGAGGGGGGTCTACAGGGACGGACAATTCGAAAAAAAACCTTTTACTCGCCCACATTGTTGGAGAAAACCACTAACTTCTTTGTAGCGTGAAATTATTAATTTTAAACTGTGCTGTATGCACTTTGGATGGAAATATACAGCATAAAGCAACATTAGGATGTAGGATTTTTGTCATGGTCCAAATTTACATAGTTTGAATGATTATTGCACTAATTATACTTGCATACTTTGGATTGTGAATATTAATATAGATCATTTTAAAAGTAAGTAACTAATCTTACCCGATTTTGAACAGATGTCAATCTTTGGAATCTTTGAAACTAAAATAAATTAAAATATGAATTACTACTATACTGAAATCATCAAAATGTCGTCATCACCACCACCACCACCACCATCGTCATATGTGTATATGTATGTATGTGTGTGTGTGTGTATGTGTGTGTGTGTGTGTATGTGTGTATGTGTATGTGTATGTGTATGTGTATGTGTATGTATATGTAGGTATGTATGTATGCATGCATGCATATATATATATATATATGTATATATATATGAGAGAGAGAGAGAGAGAGAGAGAGAGAGAGAGAGAGAGAGAGAGAGAGAGAGAGAGAGAGAGAGAGAGAGAGAGAGAGAGAGAGAGAACGCATACGTGCCTCAAAACGAAAGTTTAATAAAATAGTATTATAATAGGCCTAAATCATGAACTAGGGAGAGAGGGCCAATAGCAAATCACAAACGGTGGGGGGGGGGGGGGGGGGAATGGACTGAGAGACATTGACAGAGGGGCATCGAGAGACAGATAGACAGACAAACAGAGACATTATTTTCTCTTAATACCTGGCCTCTTTAATTTATCGACAAATTCATTCCACCAGTTGTCTTCTCTTGCGTCGATGCATGGAAATGGGAGTAACATTTTTGGAATATCACATTCTTTGACGATTATGGGCAGTATTATATTTTCATCGTGATCGACACTATAGTTGACCGCAAGGCGCATCTGATACATTGCCCAGTTGTTCTGCATAAACTCTGGAGAAAGAACGAAGACGACTCTATTGGAGGTGAAACAAAAAGCCGTAATGAGATCCAAAACATACTCTCCAGGGGTGAAATCTCGTTCGTATTGTCCGCAGACGAGATTATGCTTGGACGACTCTAACATATCCATCGTCTGATTCACCCAATCGATGTCGTGGCTGGCGTCACAAAAGTACGCATGGTACTGCTTTCCGTTTTCAAGTACGGCATGTCGTCGGGCGTTCGCCGTTAACGGAACTTCAGAGAAGCTTCTGTGATAAGTATGTGATCTTGTGTCCACATCCAAACAGCTTGACTGTCGTGACGGTGAAGAATTCATCTTCTGAAAATCTCCTGCCGTTTCGTCCCACAATATATCACATAGGCCTATACGGGTTTTTTCTATCCACCCGTCTGCTATATCTTTTGTTTCCAGTACGACTTTCCAACACTGTCACATATGCTTTTGATACACCTGCCTGCTATATACGTTTTCTTTCCAGTGCGACTTACCAACACACATATACTTTTGATACACACAACTGCTATACGTTTTCTTTCCAGTACGACTTTTCCAAACAGATGTTTCCTGTTATGACCACAGTTCAACGACTGGTATATCAAAGACCGCTGCAGTGTTTGCGTTATCCAGTTTGTAACCCAAATACAATTAAATTCCTATTGCTGTTATGGTAATAAACATATAGTCTATGTCGTAGAAACGTATTCCCTCTGCACACGGGCCTTAAACAAGAATCAGGTGTCTCACACACAACAAGCAGGCCCTATTATATCATTTGAACGTCATTTGTGTCATTGAACAAACTCCAAAATGGCAAATCCATTAAAGAACAAATGGTAAGCGAAATGTTTAGATTCTTCCTGAATTGTTGAATGCTGTTCATATGTATCACTTCCTCAATAGTGAAAGGTGTGTCTGGTTAGTTGCCTGTTCATACCTGAATCGATTATTTGTTCTTTTAATCTTCCTTGTTTGATGATCTGAATATACCTTATAATAATCACACGTCAGTTGACCAACAATCTTACACGCAGTCTAAAAAAAAACCGGGGATTCCCACGAAAGTCATATGTCCAAATGCGTTCTCAGCATAATTATTAACGTCAAGTCAAGCGTGCCGAAATATGCTACCTTCAAGCTTCATATTACGGGGTGGGGACTAATCATAGGGTTTTAACATACTAGGTTTTAAAACTTCGGGTTCATGAACCGGGGTCCTCTTTCAAGGGGTAATTCCATCGATTACCTCACCCTGTTCATACTTTTACTGTTCGCTGTGGAAGATCGTGAAAATCGATTGGAGCATGACCAAGCTGACTGCAATAGAGACAGATATCCATGGGGAATCCCCTATTAAAAGCTACATTTCTCGACGGTCGACCTACTAAATGGACAAACAAAATAACATTCTGAAAATAATTTTATCACAAACATTTAATTTCTGCATGCCCCCCCCCCACCCCCACCCCCCCCCCCCCCCCAACCCCCCCGTTACGTTATTAGTTATTAGTCCCATACCGGCGCAAACGGAGGACAAGAGGTTTCATCTCCGTCCTTTTGTCCGTCAGTATATATGTATGTATGTATGTATGTATGTACAGTGAAACCCCTCAACACCGGACCTCCTATAAACCGGAAACCCCTCAAAACCGGACGTTTTCCGCGGTCCCGTGATTTACACATCTTTTAACACTATATTTTACCCCTCTAAACCGGAAACCCCTCTAAACTGAACACCGGACAAACAATTCGGTCCCAATGTGTCAACTTAGTGTAAATCCTACCCCTGAAAACCGGACAATCAAACCGATACCAATCAATATGGCGCCCACCTGTCTGTGAACACCCATGGCTAGTGCAATATGCGCATGCTCGAGATCGCTGTTATCAGTGTAATCACCGCTGCATACAGTACAGGTACCGCTCAGCAGGCAAGATTAGCAACTTGACAATAAACAATTAAAAGGACTGATCGCAAGCTTTGGTATGGAGTTAACTACTGTAAACACATTGATTGTGTTGTAATTATGGTTAACATTAGCGGAGTTCGGGTTTGGGTTAGATGTCTTTATTAAGTTACGAGTGTGTTTTAAGGTCTTAAATGTGATCCTTCACAAACATGTCTCATGATTTGCTTCAAAGATTGACACAAATAACAGGGAATTTAATTTGCTGCCTTCCTATTGTGTAAATGTGTTGGGGGTTTTTTAAACGTTCGTTTAGCGAAATAAAGAGTAAGCAAAAGTATATGTTGGCTTTGCGTAATCACAGAAACCTCGATGCTTCAAGAATGTAAACGTAGATACATTACCTGTTACCTATGTTGCCAACAAAAAGGCGTGGATGACCATCGCATTATTCACGGCATGGATAATAAGTGTTAATAAAATCATGAGACAACAGAAACGGAAAATAATCATGCTGTTAGACAATGCGACGTCACATGGGCCAAACATTGAACTTAGCAATGTTACTTTGAAATATCTACCCGCGAACACAACTTCACACCTTCAGCCTCTTGGCCATGGGATTATTCGCGCCTTTAAAGCCAGGTATCGCCGACACATGCTCCGTTATCTTGTGCTGTCTTGATTGGATAACGACTAAGACCGCCACATAAATACAGTAGTCTCTAGGTCTACTTCAGTCGATTCTTGCATTCATTCTTGTACTTTTTTCGGTTTTTGTCTTGGAGGTCCTTCCAGATATTTATCCAGTTTATTAAAGCCTTGAGCTCTTTATATTAAATATATTAGTATACCACCATTGGACAAGAGTAAGTCACTAGCCACTGTATTTCCATTGTACTTTCTTTGCAGGCTCTGTTCAGGGATTGAGAATTTTCATTTTTATTGCTTACGATTACGTCCTCTGACCGTCCTTGCATTAAGATACTAAGTCGATTCTTGCATTCATTCTTGCACTTCGAAATTGACCACGATGAGGATGGACGTATGTCAATGCACTCTCGCGTTACCACCCCCCCCCCCCCCCCACCTGGGGGGACTTATGGTCTCCTACGGAGCGCTGTTGGAATACCGGGTCACGTATACCGGGTCACGGGCTTCCGTGACCTTGGTGTACGGGGACCCGGCACCACTGAAGACTGGAAGATGGAGGAGGAGGAGACGTGCGACAGGAAAGGCACAGGGGGAGCCAAAACCGGCGGCTAAACCGCCGGCAGCGACTCCTTCTGTTGCGCCGCCCACTGCCGTTCCCCGGAAGAAGACAGGATCGGAAGAGGCACCAGCCCCGGACGTCCCGACTTCGACCAAAGGTCCGACTAGACCCACTCCACAGGCCAGGACTTCAGCGCCTCCGGTTGTGCCGCCGACTATACAGGCAGCACCCGTTGACGCGCAGGCCCGAAAGATTGCCATTGTGAAGCGGAAGGCAACCACTCCCCCGAGTGGCCAACCAGACAAGCCAGGCCCTCCGAGTCAACCACCGAAGCCGGACATGGACGCTGAGGAGCCTTGGTCACTGAAGGCCGGCAAACTGACAGCACGCCACTCCCAGCTCTCCAAGACTAACATCGAGGACGTCAACTTCCTCTTTACGCAACCAAAGCATGAGGCCTTTCAACCACTACCAACGAGGCCGACAGAGGGAGACTATTGTTTTCACCACGTCACAATGCGGGATGGCCGAGGTATCCGTTTCACAGTACGCCGAAGAGGAATTTATAACCAAGGACTGCTACTCCCAGAAATGGATAACCCGACCCTACACCGTATGATTAAGATCACAGCCGGGGAAGATTATCGCTCAACAGCCAAGGCGTTAGCAGCATCCCCATACCGGTCGGTCATCCCGCATTTCGACGCTGTCAACTTCATCGGAACTCCATGACGTGCTCCCCTTTGCCAACCTCTTTCACCTCCGTGAGTACTATTTTTTCTTGGGCTAGTTAGACTTTAAGAGTTTTCGATCGAGTTCTAAATTCTTATGTTTATTTTTTTGTAAATAGTCTAACGCATTTTATTTTGGCGCCCGTTCAATTGCTCAAAATCACCTTAAAACCCTTTCGGCCGAGCAGTCATAAAATTTTTGGTTTTAAATTTAGAGTCCAGACAAGTTTTTGGATGCAGTTACTCTTTGTAGACTTAGGTAAATTACAGGCCTCACCGAGGAATCGAAATTCAGCCAATCAGAGCACGGCTCCCACTCGGTGTTACTTCAAGTTTGCGAAGTGTCTGCTATTTGGTCCACGCTCGTGTTGACCTTACTAAATGGCTCTAGTGGCACCAGCGATTAAACTATTACAACCCTTTGGCGTCACTTTTCAAGTGACGCCGGTTTGGGAAGTTATAATAACTTCTTTAACGACTAAAAGGCTGTCAGGATTGGACTGAACTGCGGTTGGACACGGTGGGGGGTGGGGGTGATGGGATGCCGGGAGTTAGGGCATTCTTTGGGGCTATATGCGTAGGCGGTTCGACCTTAGGTTTTGAGTAGGGCCGGCCTCCCCTCCCTCCCGACCCTCACCTGGTCACACCAATGTTTAAAATATGACTGGCAGCCCCTTTCCTCTTAACCTCCCATGGGCTTAATGAATATTGTTTAAGAATTATTATTAATATTAGACCAGCCCATCTAAATTTGCGCCGAAAATATATTGTATTAATAATTTATATAGGATAGTAATGTTGATAAGTTTCTTTAAGGGTGCAGCCAAACTTTTTTAACCCCAATTTCCCCCTTTTTATACTTTTGATACCCGTCCTAGGTAAGGTTGTACTACTTCGGGGAGCTTGGAGTGTCTCGGAGCGACGGCAGCTTATCCTTGATCTGCTGTAGATGTTGGACCACCTGGGAATAGTCGGGGCCGCAGACCGCTTGTAGCATCCTGTGGATCGATCTATTGTCGAGTTCAGCAAACAGGATGCATTGTCTGTAGGTCTGGTCCCTTCGGTGCGTGACGACTATTCCCTTGGTTTCACCGAAGATCCTGGAGTGAAGCTCGTAACTGCTGCCGTCCTCCATTGGCTTCCAGTGGGCGTTTGAAAATCCTCCCCGAAGTAGTTGTGGTTTATGCGTGTCCCCCTGTATGTACTGATGGAGGTGACGGCGAAGTCCACTGATGGCAATGGTCCATTCGTCGTCAGCAGGGGGAGCGGATTCCGGCGGTGGCTTGGTCTTGGCTGGCTGGGTGGTCGGTGATGTTGCCTTCCTTTTCGTTGCCGGAACAACAAGTCCATGTGGCGACTCGACGGGAGCGGTCGTTGTTGACCGCTGCACCAGAGTCGTCGTCTTTGGGGTGGAGGTAGAAGTCGGTGGTGGCACACTCGTCCGTTTGAATATCATGATGTCCTGGGTGGTGTACGGCCGTTCCGGGGATGCAGGCTCCACGTGTGGTTGCTTCCTCTCCGGAGGACTCGGTGGGGGCGGTGTCACAGAAGGGAGCGCCACTGGCAGTTGACCCGCCAGCTTTGTCCCCCCCCTGGGCCTTCCCTAGCACCGGTTTCTTCCTTCTTCTTCCTCTTCCAGTCCCCCCTTTCCTCTTCTGTGGAGGCGGGTCACCGTACACCAAAGTCACGGTCGCCCGTGACCCGGTATACGTGACCCGAAACTCCAACATCGGGTCGAAGCTGGCAATCAGTCCCCCCAGGTGGGGGGAGGGGGGGGTAGCTCGAGAGCGCAGGTAGACACGTCCACCTTCATTGAAAGACAGCTGGAGAAAAAAACTTTAAGCTCCACCCTCCCAAATAACGTCAACAACAGTCCATCACCGTCCTCTTTATATGGCTCCGTTCAGGTCCGCACTCCCCCGATAAACGTAAACATGCTCCCTTCT
This sequence comes from Gigantopelta aegis, assembly GCF_016097555.1. Lineage (NCBI taxonomy): Eukaryota > Metazoa > Mollusca > Gastropoda > Neomphalida > Peltospiridae > Gigantopelta > Gigantopelta aegis. The sequence continues at coordinate 24,693,225 of NC_054706.1, forward strand.
GTGACACCGCCCCCACCGAGTCCTCCGGAGAGGAAGCAACCGCAAGCGGACCCTGCAACCCCGGAACGGCCGTACACCACCCAGGACATCAAGATGTTCCAAAGAACGAGTGTGCCACCACCGACTTCGACCTCCACCCCAAAGACGACGACTCCGGTGCAGCGGTCAATAACGACCGCTCCCGTCGAGTCGCCACATGGACTTGTTGTTCCGGCGATGAAAAGAAAGGCGACATCACTGGCCACCCAACCAGCCAAGACCAAGCCGCCGCCTGAAGCCGTCCCCCTACAAGAGGAAGAGAATGAGGACGAGGACGAGGACGAGGACGAATGGAGCCTGGCCCTGGGTGGACTTCGACATCAGCTCCACCCATACATGCAAGGGGACACCACTCAACCAACCAAACTCCGGGGAGGATACGCCAACATTGACTGGAAGCCAATGGAGGACGGCAGCAGCTACGAAATCCACCACAAGACCTTTGGAAGTACGCCGGGAGTGATCGTGACCCATCGGAGGGAGCAGATCTACAGACAGTGCGTCTTGTTTTGGAAGATAGATAACAGGTCTCTTCACAAGATGCTCAGTGCAGTCTGCGGCCCCGGTTACTCCACGGTAGTACAGACTCTACGCCAGCGAAAAGACCAGCTGCCGTCTCTCCGAGCAACTCCAGGATCCCCGAAAAACCAACCTTAACTAGGACAGGTATCCTCCTTTTTGGGCTTAGTTGGACTTTAAACGTTTTTGATCGAGCTTCAAAATCTCTATGTTTATTTTTTTATAAATAGTCCAACGCAATTTACTTTGGCGCCCGTTCAATTGCTCAAATCACCTTAAAACCTTTTTGGCCGAGCAGTCAAACTTATTTTTGGGTTTAAATTCTTAGTCCGGACATGATGTTAGGTGCAGTTATTCTCCGTAGACTTTAGCTTTTTCTAGTTAGACCCGAAGGAATCGAAATTCAGTCAGTCAGAACACGGCCCATTTTCGGTGTCTACTAGTCGGTCCGCGCAGTCGCTGGACCCAACTAAATTCGTATTCCAAAATCTGCCCACCTCAGACTTATCCCCCACCCTTTTCTGTCCTGGACTTAGTCACTGGCAAAGGCCAGAGATTATGCCCAGGACAGACATGCTTGAAACCTTCGTGGTATATGAGCATGTAAATAAATATTGGAATGGAATGCTGTTTTTGTCAGCGAAATGAAGTTTTCTACTGGGATGTATGCGGCCATTGGAACTGATTGAACGCTGGAACGCTTCTCGTTTCGACAGTCTGCGGTTGGATTCTTTTTCAGCGAGATTCCTCGCCTCCACGTTTTTCTCCGTCTGACTATGTTGACTTGTTTTTTCGTGACTCGTATGACGGCCATTCTGCAGAACGCCACGGTTGTTCGCGTTTAGTCTCTACATGTCCTAGCCTGTCCTAGCAGCACTGGAAGATTGACCGCCCCACTCTAAGAAGAAATAGGAAGCGGGGTCGGCCCCTACTACTCTTGTTCTAGACTTTACATTGTTTTATAGTGATACCATCTTGTATCCTCCGGAGTCGGGCCGTCCGCACCATTATACCAACCCATGACGACTGGACTATACCCTAGTCTGATACTCTACTCGTTCAGACGGATCCGGCTTCTCAAGATCTGTATTTCAGCACAGCACTACACCTTCAACGTCTATCGACTGTCAATCTAGGGGTTTTCTTGACGGGATGCAAACCATCTCGTCCCTTTAAGCTGTGCACCCAAACGGCCTTAACGAGGCCACTCGCGTGGACATATCGATCGGACTTTAAACGTTTAGATCTGCGTTCAAAATTTTATGTCGAAATTACTTCTTTTTTGTAAGTCTTGTATGGCGTTCCATCCCGAGTCAGGCCACCGATCTTATCGGAGGTCGGACTCGGGATGGGCGTGTTCGAAACCAGAACCGGCCTCGGTGGCGTAGTGGTTAAGCCATCGGACTACATGCTGGTAGGTACAGGGTTCGCAGCTCGGTACCGGCTCCAACCCAGAGCGAGTTCTTAAGGGCTCAATGGGTAGGTGTAAGGCCACTACACCCTCTTCTCTCTAACCACTAACAAACTAACAACTAACCCACTGTCCTGGACAGGCAGCCCAGATAGCTGAGGTGTGTGCCCAGGACAGCGTGCTTGAACCTTAATTGGATATAAGCACGAAAATAAGTTGAAATCAATCAATCAATCAATCTAACGCCAGACAAACCCGAAGCCAACTCTCAGGCCACTTGGCGGTCTCCGACTCCTTCCGAAGTGGGCTCGGAGACAGCCGAGAGGCCTTCCCATAGTAAACTACCATCTGTGGACAAGTCCGAACCTCCAAACGATAAACATAAAATTCAGCCTAGTGTTAGAGCGCCTGCCTCACCACCCCCAAATTCCAACCCAAAAGACTGTACGGCCCCTCCCAAAAAACTTGCTCAACCGGTTGCGGTGGGAATATGGGGGGACGAGCCGTGCGACATTTTTGGCCCAGTAGCCACTGTCTCCCGTTCCAAATTTATAAAAGAATTTACTGTAGTTAAAACAAAAAAATCCAAACGCAGTCTGCAGTTCGATAATGTAAACAAAGCCCCAGTCCGTGCAGAATTTTTGCGTTCTCCAATCAAAAAATCATCTCTCCGGAAACGGAAAATAGCTTTAAAATCAACGTGCCCCGGGGGTGATCAGTTAGTAAAAAAAATTAATTAACCAACATTTAATGAGTACCCCCCACTCCCACCTAAAACCCCAGTTCCCAATCCACCACCCAAGGGCACCCAGGTACCCTTGGCCTTCTATAAAGGGTGCAGCCAGCTAAGGGCGGTTCTGGGATCGCCCCCCTCCATAGTATGGGACCTACCGCACCACCCCAGTTCACTGTGGTCGGTACCAAACCAAATAAAGAAAAACTAAAAAAAAAACATAAACAATAACCCCACCATACAAGACTTCACCTGCAGACGGCTGGTCAGGATGCCACCCGGACCGCTGTCTGCAGTGCAACTCCAAAATGTCCTAATTAAAGAAAACCCAGATCTAGATATTAAAAATGTTACAATTTGGAGAAATGGCTACTGGGATGTCCTTCTGAAAGATAAAAATAACTGTGCGGACCTGATATTCTTCAGGTCCCAATCTTACCCATTATTAATGTTCAGACCTAAACCAATAAAATGTGCGCAGTGCCAGAGATGGGGACACAGCATAAAGAAATGTCGTTCCAGGGGGGATCCGGTTTGCTTCAGGTGTGGGGACAAACACCCAAAGCGGGGGACGGACAACCCATGTACCAATACACTAAAATGTGCCAACTGTAAGGATCAGCACTATACTCATAGCCAGGAGTGCCACCACCACCAGGAAGCCATTTGGGTATTAAACTCTTAAGCCCAGAGAGGAGTCCGTCCACCCGCCAAGGGGGGCTTTCAACCCAGTCGAGCGCCAAAGACACACACCGGCAGCCGCCCCCCCCCCCCCCCTTCTTAGAACAAATAACTTTAATGCTGGGAACGCCTACACAAAGCCCCCCCCCCCCCCCCCTTTTTAATGAGAAACAGAAACAACGGTCCAGATCAGCCCATAACAGCAGAACAACTTCTGCGTGTTTTAACGGGGCTGTTTCTGGACGGTTCCTTGGGGGCACCTACTAAGGGAAATTTAGAAGAGGAAACTATCAAAATGGCTACACACTCAGCCTGTTTAGCCTTTTCGCACCATCTCGGTATCACTATTAAAGATCATAAAGTTCTAACAAATAGCTTTAATTGGTATGCACCGAGAATGGCCAAACCAACTCCTGTCTCCACGCCTAGCCACCATAATATAGATTAGATTAAATAAACTAATAGAGCTAATAATTAGCATTGCTTCAAATCAATTATGGGAGACAAGAGAAATAAAGCTATACCTAAATATCTAACCAAACTTAACAATAACAGTAACAATAACAATAGTGTAAATAATAGTTATAATAATAACAATAACAACAACAGTGCTAATAAACAAACTAAAATTAAAGTAGATAAATTTAAAGATTTGGCCATTCTCCAGTGGAATGCTAAAGGTATTAAATCATTAAACCATGGAGACGAATTAAAGAAATATATTGTAGATGCTAAACCGGCCATAGATGTTATTTGCATACAAGAAACCTGGCTAGATAACGGTAATCAAGATAAAGCTAAAAATAAAAAATATTTTATTAATTTTAATATTCCAGGGTATTTTGGGTTTTTTTATAATAATTATTTTTCTACTAGAGGAGGCATAGCTACCTTCATCAGGAATGACCTGTCTTACTCCCGCATCCCGCTCAATGAGACCAAAAATAATATTGAGGTCTTGGGCACTACAGTGTATGGCGGAGTCGAGAATGTAGACATTTATAATTTTTATGTCCACCCAGGCAGTCAACATAATAAACTTACTATAAATAACTACCTGGATTCTATCTCTAAAACACAAACAAATAAGTTAATTATATTAGGAGATTTTAATTGCCGTAATTCCTTATGGGGATCTACTACTAATGATAAACAAGGGCTTATTATTGAACAATTCATAGAAACTGTTAAAGCTGTTTGTTTAAATGATGGGTCTCCCACCTTTTTTTCTGACTCCTACCATTCCTGGACCTGGCTAGACCTCACTATGGTCTCAGAGGAGATGGCGTCCAAATGTGAGTGGCAGGTCATTAATGATTTTAATAGCGACCACCTCCCTATTATTACACATTATAACTTAAATGGGACATGGAGGGAAATACCTAAAGTTAAAGAAAAATGGAATTTCAATAAAGCAGATTGGCCAGGTTTCTATCAACTGTGCTTGAATCTTAGGCCGGAGGATATTAGAAGTAATAATATAGATATTTTTTAATAAGAATTTGATTGATAATATTACAATAATAGCAAATAAAACCATTCCAATATCAAACGCTAAAGTCAGATATAACTCAGTACCTTGGTGGAACGATAATCTAGCTAATATTATTAAACATAGAAATAAAATGCGTAAGAATTACCAGAGGGACAAAACTCTGGATAACTTAGGTAAATTTAAAGAAAGTAAATTTAAAGTTACACAAGAATTGTTTAGACTTAAAAAAGATTCATGGAATAAATTTTGCTCATCATTAAATAGTCAATCTAAGGTTACAGAAGTATGGGCAAAAATAAAACGCATCCAGGGAAAACCTCTTGCTAAATCTTCTCTACTAAAAGCTAATAAACTCTACACTACTAATCAACAAAAAGCTACAGTATTTGGACAAACTTTCCAAAAAAAATCAAGTAATGGTAATTTCCCACTAAAATTTTCTAATATAAAAGAAACTATAGAAAAAAATCATAAAATTCCCCTGGATGCTAAATTTTCTAAATATATTACAGATTATAATATTCCATTTTCCCTCCAGGAAATGACTGAGGCTTTTGCTCACAGGAAGGGTACCGCTCCTGGTCCGGATAAATTCAATTATCTTTTTTTCCAAAATATGCCTGAAGCTACCCTCAGACTTTTCCTGGAACTTTATAACAAAGCCTGGAAACAGGGTTATCTCCCCTTAGCATGGAAACATGCTGAGGTTGTCAGCCTCCCCAAGAAAGGGAAAGATTTAACTAATCCATCTAACTACCGTCCCATTGACCCACCGGAAAGTCCACCACCACCTCCAGTTGCTGTTGTTGTAAAACCAGCGGAGATCCAACGAGAGTCCAAAAGGAGGAAGGTGACTTCGGTTACCTCACCGAAGAAGCCCGAACAAACCGACTGGACCATCGTTTGCGACAAACTCCCAGCCAAGTATAGAGGAGCAGTATATGGCGATTTCACAGACGCAGGATATCTCAAAGGACCCTGGTCAGACAAACATTGGCGCCAACTTCCGACAGGCCAAGGGAAGTACCAGCTCCAGGGGGCCACCAACTCCGACCAACTTTATGTGACAGCGCAGCAGGACGGGCTGTACAGACAAGGACTCCTGATGCCCACGATGCCCAACGCGATCATCCACCGCATCCTAAAGATGGTACTGCGGGACATCTACACAGGAGCCCTTGAACGTAACACCAACTTCTTGATGGAAGGACTCCCCAACTTTTCACCTGATCAGCCCATCAACTCACCATAAGTCCTGCTGCGTCAACCTTAACTAGGACAGGTAACCTCCTTTTTGGGCTTAGTTGGACTTTAAACATTTTGCGATCGAGCTTCCAAATTCTTATGTTTATTTTTTTATAAATAGTCCAACGCACTTTACTTTGGCGCCCGTTCAATTGCTCAAATCACCTTAAAACCTTTTCGGCCGAGCAATCAAACTTATTTTCTGGTTTAAATTCTTAGTCCGGACATGATGTTAGGTGCAGGTATTCTCCGTAGACTTAGGTTTTTCTAGTTAGACCCGAAGGAATCGAAATTCAGCCAGTCAGAACACGGCCCATTTTCGGTGTCTACTAGTCGGTCCGCGCAGTCGCTGGACACTACTAAATACGTATTCAAAATTCCGCCCACCTCAAACTCATCCCCCCCCCCCTTGTCCTGGACTCAGTCACTGGCAAAGGCCAGAGATTGGGCCCAGGACAGGCGTGCGTGAAACCTTCGTGGTATATATGCACGTTAAAGCTTTAAACAACAACAACCGTCCCATCTCACTAACATCCAGTGTTTGCAAAACCATGGAGGCCATGGTTAATTCCAGACTCAGCTATCACCTAGAAAGTAACCATCTTTTGACCATATATCAGAGTGGCTTTAGAAAAAACCACTCTACTTCCGACCACCTTTTTCGACTTCAGTCTGAAATTGCAAATGCTCTAAGTCATGGTGACAAAGTGGTCGGAATATTTGTTGATCTGGAAAAGGCGTATGATATGGTTTGGCGACACGGGCTACTAATTAAAGTGTATAACATGGGCATTAGAGGGCCTATGTTTGCATTTATTGAACGTTTTATTAATAATAGATCTTTTACTGTTAATGTTACTGAAACATTCTCTGATATTCTAAACCTTGAGAATGGCATACCCCAGGGATCTGTAATAGCCCCAACACTTTTCAGTATTTTTATTAATGATCTAGCTACTGCCCTCACTGGCTCGTCCAGCGAGGACACTAAGCTTAGCATTGGTCTATTTGCTAATGACACAGCTTTTTGGCGATCTGGAAAGTGTATAGAAAAGATTAAAATAGATATTCAAAAAGATATAGATAAACTTCAAAATTGGGCTGAAACCTGGGGTGTTACCATCTCAAGATCTAAAACCTCTGCTATTCTTTTTACTAATAATAATTTTAAGAGACGGTATAAACTCAATTTAACACTAGATAATCACCCCATAGCTCAAGTATTGTCAGTTAAATTCCTGGGAGTCATTTTTGACCCAGCATTATCTTTTAATGAACACATAAAAGAAGTAGTTAAAAATTGTAATAATTATATTAATTTACTTAGAGTTATATCTGCAACCAAATGGGGGGCTGACAGACATACTCTTTTAATGATTTTCGAAGCATTTATCGTCTCCAGGTTACAATATGGTGCTCAAGCCTTCTGCTGTGCATCACCTTCCCAGCTGGATAAGTTAGAATCAATATACAATAAAGGGCTCAGAATTATAACCAAAATCTCCCCGGGCACACCAAACGACAGTCTGCGTGTGGAGCTGAACATTCTTCCTCTTAGTGTTAGGCGCACCCAGCTTTGTCTTAAACATTGGTTTAAAGCTAAATATCTAGTACCACTAAATCCTGTAGCAACTATTAAACCGAATAACGACGACTATTTACATATTAATATTAATTCCGCAGTTAATTTTAATAACAGAATGGCGTCTAATTTAGAACTCTTGGATATTAATCTGGATAAATATTCTCCCCCCTTGGTGCCACCTTGGCTAATTAAACCGCCGAATGTCCCCTTGCTCTTAAGAAAGGAAATTTTAAAAACAGAATTCGAACCATTTAAAAATATAATATTTAGAGCAGCTTTAATTGATTATTACTCTGACTATATCCATATATACACAGATGGCTCCAAGGACCCACTTTCTGGTAAAGCAGGCATGGCCTTTTGTGTCAGGCCTAGCTTGCCTAACATTTCTAGCTCCCACCACGCCAGAGTGACTGACCACGTTTCTGTATTTACTACTGAACTGATGGCCATTTACTCTGCGCTCAAGTGGATTCTTACTAATATTACTAATTATTCGACCCCTCAAAAATTCCTTATATTATCCGACTCCCTGAGCTCACTACAAGCTCTCCAGAATCTAAAATTCAAGAGTTCTTACCTAATTAAGCAAATTATAAATATGATTAATTTTAATAATAGTAAAGGGTTATTTATAACTTTGGAATGGGTCCCTGCTCAAGTCGGCATCTCTGGCAACGAAAACGCTGATCTATTAGCTAAAAAAGCTCTAGATATGGACAAAATTGAAATTAATATCAATATTAATCTTAATGAAACCATGGCCATAGCTCATAAAAAATTTCTTAACTTTTGGCAAACCGAATGGAATATTAAGACAAGACTATGGCACTATCTAATCAAACCTAAAGTTAATTCGAAAAGACCGACTTATCTAAATGTTAAAACTGAAAAAATCATTACTAAACTGCGCCTTGGTGTTGTTTTCGGTCTGAACGACACTCAATTTAAAATTTAAAAAAGTAACACTGCACTCTGTGCTACTTGTAAAAAAATAGATAACGTAAGACATTTCCTCTTTTACTGTAAAAAATATACTAAGGAAAGAAATACTCTTGAAACAATAATGGATAAATTTAAAATTAAATTTAACCCCGTTAAAATATTTAACCCCCCCCCCCCCCCCGCTCTCAAACAGGAGGTGGAACGGGCTATTTTAACTTTTGTAAAAGATACTAAAATAACTATATAATAAGTAGCTGGCACATAAAATGGTAATCAAGTAAATTGGTCGAGAGCGGTCCGAGGACTCTATTGTTATACTCAATCAGGAGCCTACTAAATTTTAACACTCACCTTACAGCGGCGGACAGTTGGCTGGTGGCAAACTTTGTCCAGGGTGGTAATGGCGCTGGCCTTACCCTCCCGTGGACAAACCGAATAACTTTTTTTTATATAATATTTTGTAACTCCTTTTTAATTATAAATGTTTATCTCCTTTTTTAATTAATTATATTAATAAACTTTTTCTCCTTTTAAACTATTTTAGAAACATCGAACAGCCTATACACATTAATTCTTCATTCACTTGTTGGCGATTGGCTGGAGAGTTGTAACATCCACATTCCTTTCTTTCTTTTTTTTCCAGAGAAGGAATCGAAATCTAGCCAATCGCAGCTGCTTAACGTCCGCCTATTGTTTCCTTAACACTGGCTTCTTTTTTTATCTTAAACGGCTCCGACTAGGGATCGAGATTCAGCCAATCGCAACGCACCCTTCCATACTGAGTGTCGAATATCGATCCGGTTCACTTCTAACACACACTGTGTATTCTTTCTTCTGTCTTAATTGACGACTGCCGCTCACGAGTGTTCCCGAGGTGCCATTCGGTGATATCCGGAGAGCCGGGTCTTGCCGTGTGTAGCCTTGGGACATCATCCTGCGCGGCACCCCCTATTACTTCTTCCATCTTAATTGTATGGAATCTTTCTCCCCATTTTCTTTCTTTTCCTGCTGGCCTCTGCTAGTACGTCTACCTTTTACTGTTATCTTTACTTGAATGACTATCTATTGGGTGCTGGGGCGATTGGCTCTGTGGGTCCGGGTTCTGACCAATTAGAACCCGGTCCCTTAATAAATGTCTTCTATTTGGTCCGTGCTTCTAGCCGGCCAAGAAAATGATAATCTGAACCTAGTGTGAGAGTGGTTGCGTGAATGTTTGTTTTTTCGCCGTGACTTGGCGGCGCATACACCTGGCAGTGTCTGTGCCGCCCGCCACAGGCGGAATATATGGCTGGGTGTGAATGTGTTTTAGTTTTTAATTATTTATGGTATATTGATTATATTTTTAATTAATTGTTATAATAAATTTAGTAATTAGTTGTTAAAATCCTCCCTCTTAGCATTTTAATTTAGTATTATTTTAATTTACATGCACCCGCTTCTTTTTAAAAATCAAACAGGTTTTAAACGGTATTAATTTGATCGGTCAATATTGTATATATACAAACAAAAAAACCTGACCGGTACTCGGTGCCACCCACTTAACGAATAAGTGGTTTCTTGTGTGACACCGAGGATTATATAGCAATGACATCTGTCATCCGTTTAGGTGGCGCACCCCTTCGGGTGTAGAGCTCACGAATGCTTGAGGAGAACGGCGAGGACACCTCACCCCAAGAACTGGATCAATCCACCTGCTAACCAACATCAACAACGACAGCATATACGTTTCACCACTACACCAGACGGCGGCTCGCGTTTTTTTTTCATATATCATCATATTCATACCATTCATTTCATCTAATTATGGCCCACCCGTGTTGTATGAATAACCTGGGGGGGCGGGATGGGGGGGGGGGGGGGGGGGGACCGCCGTGGTAGGGTGCTTATTTGGGTGCGATAGGGCGTTGGCGGTTTGGACCGATAGGGATGCCTGTTAGGAGGCCTCCCCCCCCCCGGAACACCCCCCCCCCCGCCCCCATGGAAATCCGGACTGACCGGATAGGGCCCCCCGCCTGTTGGAGCGCCGGATTCGTCGGTGGCGCTGGGTTCCCCCCTTTGCGAATCCTGTATCCTCCAGGGCTAAATTTAATTTTAAAAAATATATATATATATATATATATATATATATATATAAATATTATTATTAATTAAATAATTATAGTATATATTACTTTCGAACTGCCCGATTGAAAATTTATTTATATTTTTGCACCTACTAATTACATTATAAAACAATAGAATGATATAGGTTTATTTTTAATTATGGTGCTATTATATTAATATAATATATAATATACGTAATGATAGACCCCAAATTGCTTTAGTTTTTTGATCCCGTTTTTAAGTGGTCTTACCACACTATTAAAAATTGCCACCTGCATTCTTCTCATACACTCTCCCCCCCCCCCCCCCCCCCCCCCCCCCCTGCCCCGGAGTCGGTCACTGGCGAAGTCAGAGGCTGAATCCGGGGTGGGCGTGCCTGAACCCTAGTGGATAGGGGCACGTAAAATGAGTTGCCAGTTGCCAGTTATCTTGTGGCGAGGATTGACGTTGTCGGGAATGCATCTGACCTGTGTAAACAGCTGACACTGCTGGACGCTATTCACTGGATTTCACGGGCTTGGAACGAAACGAAGCCGAGTACGATCAGCAAGTGTTTCTCCGTCGCTGGTTTCTCGCCGACCGACGAATCGGTGCTTGAAGACGATGACGACGACGACATTCCGTTATCACGACTAACACGCGAACTCGTCACTGCCGACGTGGACACTGACATCTTGACCAGCTTCGACGATGACGTGCCGATTGAAGACTGCACAAACGAGTGGGAGAGAGAACTAGTGGCCAACTTCCGTGGGGACGAAATACCCAATGACGGAAGCGACAACGAATCCGAACAAGATGTATCTGTTCCGGGAAACGATCTCAGCTATCCTGACGTGTTGAACATGCTTCAGATTTTAAAGGACTTTGCAATACAGAAAGATGAACGTTTCCTATTGCATGTACAGGAATTAGAAAATTTAACGCTGGCAACCATTGTTAAACACAGATGTGAAAGACAACAGACATCGATGGATACGTTTCTCAACGTAGGCTGATTTATCGATTGATTGACAATTTGTGGACTTTTTAATGTATTTTTTATTCAATATTACTCCCATGGATGTTTTTATTTTTCTAAATGCTCATAAATGCACCATTTTTCAACCTAATCTTGTTGTTCTTGTTTTAAAACACTTTAACACTTTTCCTATTTTATGGAGAACGGAAGGTATTTCCGTCCAGGCAGACCCCTGAAAACGGACACCTCTGTTAACCGGACATTTTACTTCCCCCTACAGCTCCTTACACTGTGGTTTTACATGAGTCTATATAAATATGTTCATATACTTACCATTTGTGACACCCAATAGCCGATATGTATTTTTGTGCTGGGGTGTCGTTAAACAAACATTCAATCAATCAATCAATGGTCCCATGGATGTCCGGTTTGAGGGGTTTCACTGTATATATATATATAGTAGTGATTTCCATAGAAATTTGGCAAGGCATGGTAAACCAAACACTTTTGGGGCATTTTCACCATTTTCGGGGCACTTGTTTTTCATTAAAAATACACAAAAATTAATTGAAATAAACATTAATGTAATTTAGGTGCTTGCTTTAATAAATGAATGGCAAAAGATATAAAAGGCATATTTTATTAATTAATAATACCTTTTTGGGTGTTTTGTAAAGGAAATTTTAGAATTAATTAGTGAAAAAGACTTGTTTAATCTCAGGGCAGCATGGTGCTGATTAAGGCAAGATGGTGCTAGACTATTGAGGCATGGTGCTGCACCATGCTAAAACATGCTAGGGAAAACACTATATATATATATATATATATATGTATGTATGTATGTATGTATGTATGTATGTATGTATGTATGTAAGTATGTATGTATGTATTGATGTATGAATATCTATATATTGTATGTATGTCGAGGTTGACTATTACATACATAGATATTAACGCACTGGCGCAGGGGATACTTAAATCCTTTCTGGCCTCAAAAATTGTCCCATGCCGTTGCTGGGACTCGAACCTGTGGCACCGATTCACCCGCAAATTGCAAGACTAACCACGATACGCTCTGAGCTATCGAAGCTTCCATAAAAAGGAAGTTTCTTTAACTCAACCATATGCATGGGGCTTACAATCTACGCGGTCGATCCCGCTTACGTGCATGAAACAGTGGGCAGACCTGGCACTGGCTAGTATGTATTGATGTATGAATATCTATATATTGTATGTATGTCGAGGTTGACTATTACATACATAGATATTAACGCACTGGCGCAGGGGATACTTAAATGTATGTATGTATGTATGTATGTATATATATATATATATATATATATATATATATATATATATATATATATATATACATATAGTATATACAGAGTATGACAAATATTTTGAAAAGTCACTAGCCACAGGGCTAGTGGGTGAACAAAAAAAGGTATTATCTTGTATCGGCAGCTGTGACGCATTATCCAAACCGCTACAGGTAATAGGCGAAGCCGAGTCATTGCATGTACATGATTAAAGTCAATTGTTTTCCTGATTGCCGATAACCACATGTAAGCCAAGTGTTAAATTAGAAAACAATAGGTAAATAAAACAAACACTGAAATTCAAAGCATGACTGCGATTTACTTGATTGAGATTAACCTGTCGTCGCGATTGGTGATTTCCAAGTTCTTAGCATAAAACATGTGCGAGATTAACTACCACGTGACGTGTCCAACCAATCAAAACACGCATTTCATTAGACTTATTTCCTGTGCCAGAAACTTGAAAGGGAAAAGTAAACAATGCATGCTGTAACTGTGACGATGTAGAGATAGCATGTTACTGCAGTTTGCAGAGCAAGTTCAAGTGGGTTATTATTATATACTGATTGCGTTGTTGATATTATTCGATGACAAACGTCACGATCAAATTTATTAAACGAAATTTAGCCGAAGTAATTTTAGCCGGGAAAAAAAACAAAAAAAAAACGATCGAGTGATAAGGAGAGGGGGGAAAAAACCACTAGCCCGAAGGGCTAGTGGTTTTGCGTTTGTCACTAGCCCGAACTTAAAAGCCACTAGCCACGGGCGTCGGGCTAGCGGATTTGTCGAACTCTGATATATATATATATATATATATATATATATATATATATATATATGTGTGTGTGTGTGTGTATATGTATATATGTTTATATGTATATGTATATGTATATGTGCATGTGCATGTGCATGTGCATGTGCATGTGCATGTGCATGTGCATGTATATGTATCTGTATCTGTATCTGTATATGTATATATATATATATGCATGTATATGTATATATTAAAAATTGTTAGATATATGGGTAGGTGTAAGACCACTACACCCTCTTCTCTCTCACTAACCAATAACAAATAACTCACTGTCCTATATAAATCCTTCAAACATTAGACACACACACACACACGCACGCACGCACGCACGCACGCACGCACGCTCACACACACACACGTCCAAGAAGCGCACGCCACCTTTTCCCGCTGACGTCAAAACTAACTAACTAAAATTTATCAGGGCTGTCTGTTCAGGACAGTGAGTTAGTTGTTAGTGGTTAGCGAGGGAGAAGAGTGTAGCGGTCTTACGCCTACCCACTGAGTCGTTAAAACTCGCTCTGGGTGGGAGCCGGTACCGGGCTGCGAGCCCTGTACCAGCCAGCCTTATGTCCGATGGCTTAACCATGACACCACCGTGGCCGATGTAGTATAAACTTCAGACGACTTCACCTCTGCTGTATACCTCTTGTTTATCTGTGGATTAGCCCTAGCTCTACCGTGTCACTGGAAGGCATTACGTTTCTTGAATTTACTTCCTCATGCTAAATACGTGTTATTAACAAATACAGTGTACACCATAAAGGATGAAGCACATAAACATTGTGCTAGTCTTGACAGCGGCTGTTGTTGATAGTAAACACCACACAACCAAGCAACTGAAGAAGACCAATAGAAGCTGCAGTAGTGTGATTGGGTAGGCGAAGAAAAGGAAAGAAATGTTTGTTTAACTTCAATTCGACACATTTTAAACTACGGCTACTTGGCGACTAACACATGTTTATTTCAACACACTTATTTGAGAGAGTACAGAGTACAGAGTACAGAGAGAGAGAGCGAGGGAGAGAGAGAGAGAGAGAGAGAGAGAGAGAGAGAGAGAGAGAGAGAGAGAGAGAGAGAGAGAGAGCGAGATAGAGAGCGAGAGAGAGAGAGAGAGAGAGAGAGAGAGAGAGGGGGGGGGGGGGGCAGAGGCAGAGGCAGAGAGACAGAGAGAGAAATCCTGCTTCATATATTTATTTGTTGTTTGAATATCAATTAATAGCTGAATGGAATTTCAGATAACTATAAAGGTCACCAAAAGGCCGTTGTATTAAGGTTCAGATTACATGATGAAGAAATGTATTACCCTTTAGATAAATTTCATGCGTTTTGATTGGTCAGTAGCCAATGCATACCACAAGTACACCCTCTCATTTGCGGGAAAATATAAGATTTGCAGGAAAATACAGAATTTGCCGGGGTGTACGAAATGTCACGTGACTTGCTCCACTGGTTGTACAAAAATACAAACTGGGGATGAGACCAACGAAATTTTCTCCAACACGCCTAACTGATTACATTTGTTAAAAGACTTGAATTCATTATAAATGGGAATACCACAATTTTATTTTTACTGTTTATTTAATAATTTCGTTAGCACGTTTGGCCAAAAAATGTGCTAGGTTTTAGTTTTTCGCGTATTAAAATCTAATGCTAGAATATAGCATTGCGTAATCAGTTACCGTGTTATAACTTGTGCTAATTATCACGAACATATTTTAAGTTAATCTCGATTGAGATTCAAAACTTCTACTTGCGTCGTTTGAATCTCGACGGCGAGTAAATAAATCAGCACTGGAAATTTTACAGGACGGATTCTGACATTAATATCGAACGTTCGTAAAAATCCAAACAACAGTTGTCGGCAAATATATGTTCCTCCAACATGATCGTGTTTTACATACCTGACAATGTCAAGATTAGTAAATTTCCAAGCTTTTAATCCTTCTGACGTTCAAAGTGACTCCATTTTTTTTTTAAATGGCTGAATATCATCCTATAGTCTGTTCTAAAGATTGTTGTTATTATTATTGTGTACATTCCACCTTTATTGGCGGTCCATTTTTTCTAGTGAAATTGTATGTTTTGACTTGCATCTTATATGAGTCACTTTGCATGTATTTTTCAAAAACTAAGTTTCAGTTACATTTTGATACATGTATAATACATGTTAATTTTTTTATTTTGCATTATTGGTGTTTATATGCATTTATAGCAGAGGGGGAGATGTAGGGGTGGTGTGGTGTAGCAGAGGCGGTTGGGTGTAACCCATGTATTTTTCAAAAACTAAGTTTCAGTGACATTTTGAATTATACATGCTAATATTTTTTTATTTGCATTATTGGTATTTATATGCATATATAGCTAAGGGGGAGATGTAGGGGTGGGGTGGTATAGCAGAGGTTGTTGGGTGTAACCCGTGTATTTTTAAAAACTAAGTTTCAGTTACATTTTGATACATGTATTATACATGTTAATATTTTTATTTGTATTATTGGTGTCTGATAATATATATTTTTTTGTCCCATGAAAAACACATTTTTAGCTTTGTTCAATTATATACATACACACACACACACACAGTATAATATATAAAAATGTAATAAAAATGTGTGCTTTTAATTGTATATATTTTCACTATGTGATAGTCCAACTACTAATAAATGACTATATATATATATTTTTTTTTTTTTCAGTTATTTATATAAATTTATTTAATGTTTAGCATTAATGCAAAGTGACTCATATAAGATGCAAGTCAAAACATACAATTTTACTAGAAAAAATGGACCGCCAATAAAGGTGGAATGTACACAATAATAATAACAATCTTTAGAACAGACTATAGGATGATATTCAGCCATTAAAAAAAAATGGAGTCACTTTGAACGTCAGAAGGATTAAAAGCTTGAAATTTACTAATCTTGACATTGTCAGGTATGTAAAAAACGATCATGTTGGAGGAACATATATTTGCCGACAACAGGTGTTTGGATTTTTACGAACGTTCGATATTAGTGTCAGAATCCGTCCTGTAAAATTTCCAGTGCTGATTTATTTACTCGCCGTCGAGATTCAAACGACGCCAGTAGAAATTTTGAATCTCAATCGAGATTAATTTTAGGTAATAAATCGGCATGCTTTTTTTCACAAATTAACTAGTACAACACAACAAACATTTTTGTTCGGCTGCGGGTGTTCAATTTTTGTTTTCCCCGATACTATTAAAACATAATCGTAAACGTTTAAAACACGTGAGATAATAAGGCGGTAAGAGTTGTCTCCCTCTGCGAACAGGATTTTTAAAGCCGCTCTGTCACGGATGGTTGACCTACTTAATGACCTGATAAAGTATTATCTGAAAATATATACATTTGATTTGTCGCTAAAAGTACTTTATTTAACCATCTACATAACTACCATAACCCACTTATTACTGATATGTTGTAAAATAATTGAATTATGTCGACGGTTCATAATTCAGGAAAAAAATAACGGCTATTTGGAGCGAAGTGGTGCGGCGTATTATTTTTGTAGTCACGTGATGGGCAACCCCCTAATAACCA
Source organism: Gigantopelta aegis (assembly GCF_016097555.1). Lineage (NCBI taxonomy): Eukaryota > Metazoa > Mollusca > Gastropoda > Neomphalida > Peltospiridae > Gigantopelta > Gigantopelta aegis. The sequence continues at coordinate 24,710,641 of NC_054706.1, forward strand.
TAGTGACAAAACGATTTGCCAAGCTCGTGTAACGAGAACGCTTGATTGTCCTCTGCGACGTAGGGTAAATCGAAAGAAAAACAATGAAAATAAGTTATAACAAATTATATAAACATGTACTGTGAATAAATAGGCGGTAAATAAGTATTTGATCGATTCATATTACCGAACCACTTGGAACAGGAGGAATACATACTAAGTACAAACAGGGGAATGGGGGTTGAATATAAATCTAGTGGACTCTTTTGTGTACGTTTTCCATAGACACCTACCCAGTGTTTCTACCGGAAAGAATTTTTTGGGTATGGCGCTATGAAATTAAATATTAACAATGTGTTTGCTGAATGCAACATCAGTCGATAGGGGGTATGGGGGCCTCCCCCAGAAATAAAATGGGTTAGGTGTAGGGTTAGGGTTATGAAAATCATACAGTAATAAAGTCAAAAGGTTCACTTAAATTTTTTAAATCTGCAATAAAATTTGGGTATGACGCTATACCTATTTTTCCCTGCTACCGTATATGAATAGCGTAATATTTTACATGTTAAAAACACGAATAGCGAATTCCATTTATCCTATAACACTTCTAAAACAACATTTTAATTCAATTTTTAGTAAATGACCATACTAAAGTCGCCGACATCGGTAATATGACGTCATCACGACTAGCACAAATTAGTTTGACGTCACGCATATTAACTAAATCTTTGAAAACGTTATGCTCGGGTATACAGGTCTTTTTGGCTTGTAAACAAGTGACCCATCCACAGCAACACATTACGTAGAGACCCTGCAAATTTGCATACCATTATTAACCGGGTTAATAAAATAAATTAGCACATGGGTTTATGACAGAAGGTGATACTCAAGGTGGCAGGTCTTCAAACAAGTCATATATATATATATACAATCATGATTACATTTTCACAAATATGAACTATTTTTGAGGTAATATTACCAACATAAAATTGTTCACTTGATTTCACTAATTAAGAAGAAATAATGGATAATTGTATATTATTTATTACATCATATCAAAAATGATATAAAAAATGTATAATCGCATGTACATTGTATGACAATAACACCAGATGTTTTTGAAATGTCTGACTGACACACTCGGAACCTTAGACATCGCTTCACGCATGTTCTGTTGAAGATGTGTGCTGCTTTGTCAGTGATTAGTTTTGTTGACATAATTATGTTTTCTGGAAGGGACTTGGTAGCGCGGATCAACAGTGTCAAGCAGTTGAATGAATGTTGGCGCCTCAACCACGGTCAACGGCTGCAACGTCTCAACTACAAAGTCAACCATGGCAGATGTGATTCTGGTTTGTTTTGGAGGTAGGTGCATACTTTTTTGCGCCAAGCGGTTGGATGAACGATGTCAGCATAGTCTGTTCATGTTCTGTAGTGGAGGACGCCTTCTTCAGTTCACCAGTATGATTTCTCTGCAAAGGTAAAAAGCAAAATAATTGTAAATATTTAACATGTTATTATATTTAAAACATGTAATTGTATTTTCAAAACCCCTCGGTGGACTAGTTCCAACTTATAGTTTTCCTCTTACAACCAGTGCACCATGACTGGTATATCATAGGCCGTGGTATGTGCTATCCTGCTGCTAATGGAAAACATGTAGCGGGTTTTATCTGATGACTATGTGTCAAATTTACCAAATGTTTGACATCCAATAGTCCATAATTAATTAATCTATATACTATAGTAGTGTCGTTAAACAAAACAAACTTTATTTATTACATGAATATTTAAAGCATATTATTATATTTAACGACAAAACGTAATTACATCCCCAAGCTGCTAAAAGAAATCAAAGCATGCCCCTTTAATTGCCGAACTGCTCTAGTTCAGTGTCACATAAAACAAGACATATATTTACAGTTATGAAAGGTCCGAGATGTCAACTATGATCATTTGACAATACATCAAAAGGACCGGCCTCGGTGGCGTCGTGGCAGGCCATCGGTCTACAGGCTGGTAGGTACTGGGTTCGGATCCCAGTCGAGGCATGGGATTTGTAATCCATATACCGACTCCAAACCCTGAGTGAGTGCTCCGCAAGGCTCAATGGATAGGTGTAAACCACTTGCACCGACCAGTGATCCATAACTGGTTCAACAAAGGCCATGGTTTGTGCTATCCTGCCTGTGGGAAGTGCAAATAAAAGATCCCTTGCTGCTAATCGGAAGAGTAGCCCATGTAGTGGCGACAGCGGGTTTCCTCTCAAAATCTGTGTGGTCCTTAACCATATGTCTGACGCCATATAACCGTAAATAAAATGTGTTGAGTGCGTCGTTAAATAAAACATTTCTTTCTTTTCTTTCTATACATCAAAAGTGTTGAATGCGATCGGTTGTACTGTGGCGGATTCTTTGCTTTTGTTAGTCTTAATGACTGCAGACGGACAGCGCACAACCATAATGTCTTATCTGTAAGCTTGACTGGGCAGCTAAATCCACACACAGCAATAAGTTATTTAACATTTATAACCACTCCCTCCAAAGCATCACTATAATCGTCACAATTTTAGGTAACCATTGGTATAAAGTAATATAACCCACACATTAAAAAAGAAAGATTAAAAGAATAGGATATCTTTTTAGTGTTTTACCGGTTCAGAAAATATTTTGCTCCAGCACTTTCTAGCCACGTGACTTCTGGAGAATCAATTATTTCAGTCAACTTGCAAATTAACTGATTCACTTGACAGGTGAAAAGCCATAAAAAAAAAATAATAATAAAAAAAAAAAAAAAAAAAAAATAATAATAATAATAATAAAAAAAAAGCAAACAACCAGGACAAAACGTCACAGGAAAAAAATGAATCAATCTATGAATCAATCAATCTAATTAAAATTAGCTCCACTATTACATGTGGATCTAACACCAGCCAGTTGGAGCTCATGTCCACCAATCAAAACCTTACTTGCAGAATCCTTCCAGTGATTTAAAACTAACAACACTGCGTAGTCCCCTATGTCCAGGTAACATTTCGTCTGTAAATAATAATTTAAATACTGACCAATCACACTTCGCCTTTTATAACGTTATTTGGGAGCATACAAATTCTAAAAATATCGGGCGAGTCTATTTTAGTGGCCGCAGTACAGCGAACCATACCAATACGTACGGGGTGGGTTATCAGTCTTCAGTTTTACATTAAAAATTATTTATTTATTTATCAAAAAAAAAAAAAAAATCAGTCTTCAGTTTTACATTACAAATTATTTATTTTATAAAATAAAATATGTTTTAAGGCATTCGTAATTCACACGAAACATGTCGTATACCCTCAGGATAATTCGGAATGTTTTCAAATTATTTTTAAATCACTGGCAGGATTCTGCAAGTAAGGTTTTGATTGGTGGACATGAGCTCCAACTGGCTGGTGTTAGATCCACATGTAATAGTGGAGCTAATTTTAATTAGATTGTAAATGAATATTTAACGACACCCCAGCACGAAAAAAACATCGGCTATTGGGTGTCAAACTATGGTAAATGCAAAACAACTGATGATCAACATCAAGATAAAAATTCAACAGTTAAATTAAAACACAGTGTAAAGAACTGTGCAAAAATACAAATATCACAGACAATATTTAAAATTTACAATAAAACGTAGTATCACGTAGGAACTGTAAAATACGTTTTGTTTCTCCAAATATATCTTTTCGAGTCTCTCTGAGATGAGGACACTCCACCAAAATATGGCGTACCCTCAGAGTACACTGACAGTGCTCACACTGAGGTGGAGGATTCTTCTTCAAAAGAAATGAATGGGTCAAGTAAGTATGACCGATGCGAGCACGACACAAGACTATTTCATCCTTCCTGCACCGTCTATATGAAGACTGCCACTCTCCCAAGACTGGCTTGATAGCATGAAGCTTGGTCGCAACCGCACCGTCCCAATCACGTTGCCAAGTCGAAAAGATACATTGGTTGATACTATATTTAAAATCAGTATTAGGTACACCAACCCTGGCATGAGGCAAATCCAAAGCAGACTTGGCAGCAGAATGTGCCTTTTCATTACCCCTGATGCCAACATGGCTGGGCACCCAACAAAATACAATAATTATGTTTATTGGCAATAGCTAAAAAGACACACTTTCGTATCACCATCCCAATTAAGGTCCAGCTTTATATTGCAAAAACAATAAATTTGGATGCTATTGAATCTTTGATTTCTTCTAAGGCTTTAATGACTGCCCAAACTTCAGCACTAAAGATCGATGCAGAGTCAGGCAGTCTCATAGAAATTATACTGTCTGATGGAAAGACTGTAGCACAAGCCACATAATTCGTATACACAGGAATGTAATCACGGTATTTGTCTTGAATTTCCATGAAAAACTGTTGATAAATAACAGCATCTGTGCGATCTTTCTTCAGATGCGCTAGATCAAACATAATTTTAGGTGGTGTAATACACCAAGGTGGTAAAACAAAATATGAAGGAGTTTCCAAAGTGTTAGTTAAATCAATGATGGAAAGCAACAAAAAGCGCTTAATGCGAAGACCAACTGTGCGAATAGCAGTTGGCCTTGCATCAAACAACTTCATATATTTATTGTCAAACACCGTATTATGTGTAGGATGTGTTGGTAATGAACTAATCTTGGTAGCATACTGCTGAGAAAGCTTTGCACGTCTAGCACCCAAACAAGATTCGTGTGCATCAACATACAAGCTCTCTACAGGAGATGTTCTAAATGCACCAAGACAAAGCCTAAGTCCCTGGTTGTGTATAGGATCTAGCATCTGCAAGTAAGACTTGCGTGCCGACCCATACACAATGCATCAATAATCTAATTTTGACCTCACAAGAGATCTATACAGACGTAGCATAACCTTGCGGTCTGCTCCCCATTCCGTATTACCAATAACTTTTAAAATATTAAGAGCTTGTAAGCCATTCTTTTTAACATATTTATGATGGGGCACAAAAGATAGTTTCCTGTCAAATATAACCCCCAAAAATTTAGTCTCCTCCACAACTGGAATCGGATTTTTGTCTAAAAACAACTGTGGATCTAAGTGGAGACCTCGTTTCTGGCAGATATGCATACAAACCGTTTTTGCCTTTGAGAATCGAAAGCCATTGTCAGTTGACCATTGATGAAGTTTATTTAAACAAAGCTGCAACTTACGTTCAATGATACTCATATTGGACGATCTATAGCAAATCTGAAAATCATCGACATATAACGAGCAATCCACACCAAGTGTTAAACACTGGGTGATGTTGTTAATTTTCACAGAAAATAAAGTTACAGACAGGATACTACCTTGAGGTACACCCATCTCATGTGGATGAATGTCGGACAAAGTCGACACCACAAGGACTTTAAACGATCTATCTCTTAAAAATTGAGATATAAAAACAGGAAGTCGACCTCTTAGGCCCATGCCATGGAGGTCGTTTAAAATCCCATACTTCCACGTGGTATCGTAAGCTTTCTCCAAATAAAAAAACCCCACTGAAACCAAGTGCTGATTATGGATGAAAGCTTCCCTATAAAACGTTTCAAATCTAACAAGATGATCAACCATTGCACGTTAGTGAGACATTTGTGAGATTTAAGATACCAGTCTGCGATTGATCATGCGTTCTATGGTTTTACAAATGCAACTTGTCAAAGCGATAGGGCGATAACCAGTAAGATTAGTTGGATCCTTACCGGGCTTGTGAATAGGAATAATAATTGCTTTCCTCCAAACAGAAGGAAAGTCACCAGAAATCTCGATATTATTAAAAATATTCAAAAGAACCATCAAAGATGATTCAGGTAAATGTTTTAATGACTGATAATGAATTTCATCCGGTCCTACTGAAGTATCCTGCAATTCCTCCATAGAGAAATGCCTGTTCTATACTTCATGTCAAAGAGATGTTATAGAGTTGGTTTCAGTTTCAAAGCGCACAATATAAAAAGTCGGTTTAGGATCGATCCCAGTCGGTGGCCCCATTGGGCTATTTCTCGTTCCGGCCAGTGGTGTAATAAAGGCCGTCTGTGGGGTGGTGCATATAAAAGGTCCCTTTCTGTTAATCGAAAAGATTAGCCCATGAAGTGGCGACAGCGGGTTTCCTCTCTCTATATCTGTGTGTCTGACGCCATATAACCGAAAATACAATGTGTTGAATGCGTCGTGAAATAAAATAGTTCCTCCATTCTGATTGATGATGCCAGTGACGATTTGAATGGTTCAATTAAAGACCAGGACATAATTTTCACTTCAACCAGTACTGTTTTACCATTTGTCTTCAGAGAATATGATTACACAATTTTAAACCACGCGATAATATTGTAAACATAGAGTATTCCTTCAGTATACGTCAATATGTCAATACGCCCAAAATATGCTGTTGTGTCACCTTGTAAACTTGTCTGTATGAAAACTCGCGGATACGCAGATTCGTAAATTGGTGTATTCGTACTGTCTGACATATGCAATAATACTGTTCGTTATTTGCACGTATTCTTTTCTTTGCTCACACTTACGACGTTTATTACAGTAAAATCCATAACCTTAATTCATTATATATGAATAATCTGATTACTACCAAATACTCAATATAACACAGACATGTCAGGCACTTGTGATCATCTGCGTTCATTAGATTATACATACCACTGTATTTAATTAGTATGTAAAATACATCTTTAAATTGTCTTCACACTATTGATTGTTAGACACATGCTATGTTGAGTTTAAATATACGATGATAATAATTATGAATCTGAGTCATGTGAACTGTTCAAAATCACGTGTACATAACGCACAATACATAAGGCTTTTAACATGATATAATATTAATCGCATTGTGTTGTATCTGTTTTAACTGGAGATGATAAAACAAAAGAGCAATCAGATCATTAATATTTATGTAATTATAACGTTTATATGATTAGATCAATTCTTTGAAAAATATTTTAGTTGCGAAGATGAATCCCAGTCTGCTTGCCTTAGTTAGAATACTGGATACGCCTTCCGTCCAGTTGGCAAACCCACTCAGTTATTATTAAGCAGTTCTTGTAAACCTAGTTTGTTATATCAGCACTATCATACGGATGTCTCTAATATAATGAAATAGTGGAAATGAATATATAGAGAATAATACATGAGTGGACGTTAGATGCCATTTATCTCACAACGAGTTGTTGTAAAATGTATCTAACGAGCCAAAGCGAGTTTGATACGTTTTTAAACAATGAGTTGTGGGATAAATGGTATCTAACGGATACGAATGTATTATTCAATTTCTTACATATCCCCCCAAAATAGGTTTTATACAAATTTTGACATCTTTTTCGACTAACAGTTATTTACAGCTGTTGCACTTGTAGCTGACTTACGCTTCAGACACATGGATGTCAGGTTAACTATACGTCACAATCTCAGCGATTTCTATCGTGTAGTTTTTCATTGAATGTATGACATTAGTGACCTGGTCATCACCTAGGAGCAGCCAGTCGTATGTCTTGAAATTGTTAACGCACGTACATGTGTTAATAACCATGTGTAACCAAAAATAACGCATAGTGTTCTCACCAACGGGTGTGTAAGAAATCTTAATATTTACCATGGTGGCATTGTGCTAAACCATTGGTCTTATAACCAGTGGCTCAGTGTGGGGTTCATCGACTTGTCTCTCGCTAGCAAGTAACGTTTATCCCAGGTTTTGGGCAGACTGCACAGTTGGTGAATGTCCACAACAACATGAATGATCCTAGTCGGGATATAAGAAACAAATATAATTTTTTTTTTTTTTAAATTTAAAAATGAATTAAACGTAACTATTTTCATATTTTGTTGTGTACGTGTTTATGTATAATATATATATATATATATATATATATATATATATATATATATATATATATACTCTTCAAAAAAAGAAACGCAAAAGGGTACAAATGGGTTATAACTCCGATTTTATGTTTCCTACCGGTTCATGCTTTGTGAATATAAGGTCATTGCATGTCCCAAACACATTCCCACGGTTACATTCGATAAAACGCAGCTACTGTACAATAAAGTTCCAAAATGTGAATATTCGCAAAAACGCAGCCACGTGCAAACCATGTCACCACTGCACGTGCGTTGTCTGCACGTGCAACATGAACACCGACAGTATGAAAGTGCAGGGTGTTCGCTTGCCTGGCCTCTGTATTTGGCCGACAGTTGACAATCCAGGACATGCCACGTCTCAGTGAACCGCAGAGAAACAATGCCATCGGCCGACTAGACGCAGGCGAATCCAGAACGGCCGTTGCCAGGGCATTCCATGTGTCCCCAAGCACCATCTCCAGACTGTGGGACCGTTACCAGCAGCAACATGGATCAACACGTGACCTCCCTAGATCCGGTCGACCACGGGTCACTACCCCTGGGCAGGACCGCTACATCCGGGTACGCCACCTTCGGGAACGATTGACTACTGCCACCTCCACAGCCGCAGCAATACCAGGTTTGCGCAGGATATCCGACCAGACCGTACGGAACCGCCTACGTGAGGTAGGAATTCGTGCCAGACGTCCAGTTCGAGGTGTCATCTTAACACCACAACACCGTCGACTCCGACTGCAGTGGTGCCAGATTCATCGACAATGGCCTCAACTGCGATGGAGACAGGTGTGGTTCAGTGACGAGTCCCGATTTCTGCTCCGACGTCATGATGGAAGATGTCGCGTGTATAGGCGTCGTGGTGAACGTTATGCGGCAAACTGCGTGCAGGAAGTGGACAGATTCGGCGGGGGTAGTGTCATGGTGTGGGCAGCCATCTCACACACTGGCAGAACTGACCTGGTCCACGTGCAGGGCAACCTGAATGCACAGGGCTACATTGACCAGATCCTCCGGCCACACATCGTTCCAGTTATGGCCAACGCCAACGCAGTGTTACAACATGACAACGCCAGGCCTCACACAGCACGTCTCACAACGGCTTTCCTACAGAACAACAACATTAATGTCCTTCCTTGGCCATCGATATCACCGGATTTGAACCCAATTGAGCATCTATGGGACGAGTTGGACCGACGCCTCCGACAGCGACAACCACAGCCCCAGACCCTGCCCGAGCTGGCAGCAGCCTTGCAGGCCGAGTGGGCCACCATCCCCCGGGACGTCATCCGTACTCTGGTTGCTTCAATGGGCAGGCGGTGCCAGGCAGTTGTCAACACACGCGGAGGCCACACCCGGTATTGACTCCAGATGACCTTGACCTTGGTGGTGTGTCCTATCACTTACTCACAATGGACTAGAGTGAATTGTGAACAATCCTGCAACATTTGGTAATTATCGGACTCACCATTCAATAATTAATTCAATTCTCCAAATGTTACGACAATGTGGTTTTGCGTTTCTTCTTTTGAAGAGTATATATAACTCACAACAAAAACAAACAAACAATAAGACTTAATGCGTTTTCTTTCAAAGCATCTTTATAGTTGCAGCTGTCCCAAAACGTATATGACTGACGATTGTCCCAGTTTTATCACAAACATGAGTTTAGTGTTTTAACTAATTAGTCTGGGAAGAAGCTTATAGTAAGGTGGGGTCAAATCTTCATACAACAGGGCTGTCCCTTGCCACGGGTGCATTAACAGAGGGTCTTCCCAAGCTAGGCATAAAGAACACTTTTAAAATAAAAAGGACATAGTGTCGTTCTCATGAGGCATTTGCCTACTTTTACGTAAGGTGCGGCAGTAAACCTATTACAGTATGCTTGTAGTTCAGCGTCATAACACCATGTAAAGCTGTATCCTAACCGACCGCGAGCGATATTTAGAAATCATTGATTTCAACTGCCACATCCTAACCGCACGCGTACGGCGCGACGGATAAATGTGTCACGTCGCACGTGTCCAGTTAGGATACAGCTTAATGGTCAGTTCTCTCATTATATGCCGGGGGCAGGACGTAGCTCAGTGGTACAGGGCTCCCCTGATGCGCGATCGATCTACGATCGATTCCCGTCGGTGGGCCCACAACTGATGTAACAACGACCGTGATATCTACTATCCTGTCTGTGGGATGGTGCATATAAAAGATCCCTTGCTGCCAATCAAAAAGAGTAGCCCATGAAGTGGAGACAGAGGGTTTTCTCTCTCAATATCTGTGTGGTCCTAAACCATATGTCCGTCATTAAATAAAACGTTTCTTCCTTCGTTATATTCCAATTGGGTCTTGAGGTCAAAGTCAGCGTCTGCACTCGGTACAGAAACAGATTTAACCGTATTTTTAGCCTCTTCTTACTTTTGGATTAGTGGTTTTGTCGACCCAGGGCCCTTATTCACGAAACGTTTGCGTTGCGTGGACATTGCGTGGTATTTGCGTCCACGCTAGGTTAGCGAAGCGTGGTATTCACTACATAAGATGCAAACCAATCGCTCAATGCTTGTCCGCTATCGTGTGCGTCATGGGGATTCCCTCATTCACAGCTTGTAAGATTGTGTTAAAGGGCATTTCAAACATATCATTAAAATTATAGGTAACTTTTCACTCATTCTTTCTTATTTCTGTTTATTGTTTAAATATAACTATATTCCTGTTTAAATATAACTATATTCCTATGTGTAACAATTGGTTCATCGATCCGCGTAGTAACACAGCTGACCTACATGTAGTTCTATAAATTGAAAAATCTCCGTCGGTAGCTAGCAGTGTTACAATTTCTAAACTGTTATTTGGAAACAAAATTCCAGTTTAGGGTATGTAATAAATACAAAACTACATATATGTGATTTTCGGATTCCTGTATTCCACGAGTGTATTTCCTTCAGGAAACCCTGATGCCGTAGTTTTGTATATATACGTGTGTGTGTGTGTGTGTGTGTGTATATATATATATATATATATATATATATATATATATATATATATATATATATATATTCAGGGTTGAATATTAATATGAAAACCATGGTCGCCAGCTTGGCCAGTTAAAAAAAACTCTTACTGGCCCTTCTCAAATTCAACTAGCCCTCTAATTATCACATTGAAATTGAACAGTACGTTATTAAATAATAACCATGTACTTACTGTATAAAGTCCGTTTACGTCAAAAGAAATGCAATAATAAATAAATCTATAAAGTTAAAATTCTTATTAGAAAAACGTGTTATTAAGTTTTAAACCGATACCAACTGAAATATCATTTTGAACAAGAAATCCATTATAATAAAAAAAATTCTGTACAAAGTACCATTAAATTATTATACAAATTAAATATCATTTTAATGCAAAAGTGAAAAAAAAATGCTAGAACAGCTAAGGCATACTTCTTGACTGGCATTGTTTGTGAAGTAAAATATAATGCAGAAAGACCTGTGGCGATGCAAGATGAATAAAATTTCCTGTAAAGGATTTAATCGGGAGTGGCTGTCCTCCAATAGACGAGGCATCAGATAGAGATTCATGAAATCATCCAAAATTTAGCAAAATGCTCATTGGACTCTGAACTGTCGTTCAGGTTACCTTGGATTTTCCATCAATTGCCTTAAAACATATATGCATCAGAAAAGAAGATTTAACCTATGCAGTTTGATGGTAACTTGTAAAGAAGTTTCTTTTTAATTTGGACTGATATTGTTTCCTAAAGGTTTTTAGTTTGAGATGGTATGGGTTTGAAACTTAATAAATTAATATGTTTTTATATGAATTTTATCTTTATTCATTATGATGTTACGTGCCAATTGATCGGTTCCCTTTTGACGCAAACGGGCTATAGTCAGTAGACAACGTGTGTGTCTGTGTGTGTGTTTCTTTTTGTGTTTGTTTGTGTGTTTCTTTTGTGTGTGTCTGTTTTTGTGTCTTTCAGTATGTGTGTGTGTGTTAATTAGGATATTTTAAATGCTACAGTAGTAGGCTACTAATAAAATAAATGTCGAAAGCAAAATTAATCTCTCAATAAACAAACATTTTACCAAAATATACGATGTACTTTTTTTTACAAATTGCAAAGCATAAACACGTACTTATTGTTTATTATGGTAACCTTTGTACGGTTATTGCATCATGTAAGTCTTGGTGTTAAGACGTTACATCTGATCTGTTCTTATTTCATGTTCTATGTCTTCAGCTGTCACGGTTGTTCTCGCCAGCACAGACGCGGTGTAGTTTGTCACATTCGATTCAGTTTTACTGCGTTTCTTTTCTTAACTGGCACCATATTCGCCAAACCCTAAAATCGATGGTCGCCCAATTCAGATAGCAAGGGACACCCATGGTAATGACATTAATTAATATAAAATGTTTTAAAACACAACACAGCATTAATGGAACCAGCATTGTTTAGATACGAAGGTAATTCCATGTGCTCGTGGCAATTGCATTAATTAACATAATGTATAAAACACGTCGTTAATGTAACCTTCATTATGTAAATTGTATGGTCATTTTGTACGTCCATGGTAATGACATAAAAAAAACCCCACACTATTAACGCTATCACCATTGCTCAGACTGTAAGGTAATGATGCACATCCATTGTAATGGAAATAATTAACATAAAAGATAAAACAGTATTAACATAAAATATAAAAAGCATTATTAACGCTACCGCCATGGTTTAGATAGAACGTTAAAGGGACATTCCTGAGTTTTCGACTAATAAAATATTTCTACTATTAAACTTACATATTAAATATATTTTCTCGTTTAGAATATCAATGTCTGTATATTTAATGTCTTTCTATAAGAAGCCCAAACTGGATTTTGTCTTCAAATAATTTCGTACATACGAAAACATATATTTTAGGAAATAAATGAAATTTAACCTAGTACAAATATTAGAACGACCAGGAACACGTTTGATATACAGTCACTGATATATTATGCAGAAAAATATATTTGATATGTAATTACAATCTTAAAGTCTCTCTTAGTCGATAACATTTTTAAAATTGCAGCAAACTCAGGACTGTCCCTTTAAGGTAATGATGCACACTCATCATAATGGCAACAATTAACATAAAATAAGAAACAGGGAGACATTTCATATTAAATGGATGAGAAACAGGATAGAATTTACAACCTTACATTTTCATGAAACGTGTTGAATTGTTTTGTGTTTTACAAACAACCTTACAGGTCCAAGGAAACCGGGAATGGGTGTATCGGTGGTGAAGATACAAAAAATGTACGGGATTGTGATCGAGAGGCCATGTGTTTGTCACATCAAACCTAAAATAATTTATTTATAAATGTATTAATAAAACATGAACAATGTAATTACGAATCCACGAGATGGAATTTGCGATACAAAATGCATTATGGAAATCATTTTCAACACGTGTTTCCTGTTCAACAATCTCGATGGTAGTACCAAGCCTCTCCCCGCCATGTCAGTATTTGTATGTAACATTTGACAAATTGAAAGTTACGTACGAATACAGGGTAATCTAAAGACATGCGTTAAAATAATTATGTTTAATGCGTCGTCCACACGTACACCATACTATTCCCCACTTCTCCGTGTGTTATAATTGTCCACTAATCTATTTACATGTTGAAATGGCAGGCTTTAAAAAAAAGGTATATGTAGGTATCAGGTTGCATTTTTGAAAATTCCCGGGAGCTTTACCCAGAATTTGTATGGTGGCAATGCATTTCAATAATAAACATATTAGGACTTCCATAAAGCATAAACTAGTCCACCTAGCTAGGTTTAGTTTTTCACATAAATTAAGAATTATGGTATCCGTAAGTAATTTAAGGAATTAGTCTCATTATGTACCTCGATCAGATAAGCTATGTATAATTTATTTAATTTGTTTTTATGGATAGATGTACAGGGGACAATATTTCGAAATCTGAGGTAACTGCAAGTCGGTTCACGTGGTTTTTATATAGGTAACCAATTGTTCCGTTACGTTAATTATATTTGCGTAACCCGTGGGTTACCTGATCGGTTACCTCAAAGTTATGTTAAAATTATATTTTAAATACATAATTTGTAGCTCAAACATAAAGTTAAAACAAAATACAAAAGAAAACAATTTATAAAACAGTTTCTTTAATGCTTGCTAAAGTTAACAGTATGATTAACAGCATGATTAGATTAATAAAAATAAATCTTATAATATGAAAAGAAAGACCACCATTTGAGACTGATATTACATGTATGTAGAGTAAACATAAAAAGTCCAGTTCTTCTCAACTGTAGAACACTTCAAGTTACATACTTTGTTACGATAAAAAATAAAAATACATTAAAAAAAATTTAAAAACCCTGATAAAAGTCCAGTTCCTCTGAACTATAAAACAGTCAACTCACTTATGGCCGACTAACAAGTGCATGACTAATCAAATAAATACAGTGTAACAACAAATAACAACGACCATTTGACACTGATATCAATTATTATGAAAAGTTATTTTGAACAGTTACACACGTTTTACACACTTTGTTATGATGAGTATGTTTTAAGAAACAATAGAACATAATCTGGTGTTTCCCTCTGGAGTTATTTTGAGCCAGTTTATAAATGTTTATCACTTACTTGATATTGATATAATGATAAGAAATTAGTCCAGTAAACAAATTGAAGTATCTCCATTTCAAGTTTGGTATACAGCAGGTTAAATAATAATAATTAAAAAACAACAACAAAAATGTCCAGTTCCTCTGAAATATAAAACAGTCTGCTCACTGATACGCAACTCGCTGTTGCATGATTAGATTAATAAAATTAACAACATAAAAAGAAAGAGCACCTGGCACTATTTGGCACTGACATTATGTAAAGCAAACATCACAGGTTCAGTGTTTTGGAATTGTAGAATACAAATCAACACTTACACACTTTGTTATGACAAGTACGGTACTCTAGGAAATAATAAGGAAACAATCTCTGGTAGTTTCTGTGTATTTGCTTTTGAGTCAGCTCATAAATGTTTAGCAGTTAATAGTTATTTTTATAAGTATCGACCCGTAAAACAAATTCAATTTCACGTTCAAATTGAGTAAACAATATTCACAAAACATCTTTGCTTTTTGCATCATCAAAATCATCGTCACTGTCGTCACTTTCATCAGAAACAGCACAACCACTACTGTCACTGAGTTCAAGATACCCATCATCTTCCAGTAGATCATTTGCACTTGGTGCAACAAATGGAGTCTGGAAAATGGTATTGGTTGTTTCAGAGTGGGCAGTGTTGCTGCAGCTGACTGTTTCAGTTTGGTGTTGTCTCACCTTTGACATATACCTTGTGCTTGTGGCTGCCATGTAGAGATCAATAGATTTGTCGACTAATTTCTGACTATAGTCGGGATCAAGATACTCTAGAACAGGTACGTTAATTCGAAGAAGGAGCAAGTCATCAAGTGTATTCTTCTTCAGTGATGTTCTCCAATTCAATTAGCAGAAGTATGTGCTCATGTTTTTGTCTGTAATGGTGAAATTTTTTTTCCACAAACTAACCTTGTTGGAGAAAGATCGAAACTTATGTCCAACAAGAGTTTTCAGCCGCTTAAATTCGCCAACAGCCTCATCCACCTGATAACCATGGAGTCCCAGGGGGTTTGAAATCTTTCACTCAACATTTTTATTTTTTCCACTCCATAACTGGAATCATCATAATTGTATGATCACATATCTGAAAGGCCTTGAATATTTCATCTTTAGATAACATTGATGCAAAGCGCTGGTCAATTGCAGTACCAATAGCTGGAATGAGTGTGTTTTTTTAATTTTGTTAACATTATTCTTCCCTTGAGCGACAACTTTAATTGGTATTCTTCTTTGGAGACCTGAGTAAGCTTTTCCAGTTTCCGCTTCTGTTTGGCACTTTTTTCTGTAAATGGCAGAGCAACTGACGTAGCTGAAAGCTGTTCCAACGTTTCTTTAGCTTTGGAAATCGCATCAAGCACAGGTAATGAGTGATGACCTACAAGATATGCGTAGTTTCTTTCAACACTTGGCGATAGAAATGTAAACTTGAGAGATATACATACGACAAGAATATCTTCAGATAACTAGCAAGTTTTGCTACTGTATCTCCTTTGCATGCTCTTGGATTTTCTATCATGTTTTCACAGTAAAGGCACAAAGGTAGGAAGTTAACAATCATTGCTTTACATGCTCGGTATTTGTGATTTGAGAATAAGTTTGCTTGCTGAATCACATCACTCAAGTCCTGTCTTAAAGCCATAGCGAGGAATGAAACAAACTCCCTACACCTGATCTCATTATCCTTTCCCACTAGAAATTTTACGTCATTCGTTCGTTGCAATTTAATGAGAAATTCGTATTCACGAAATGCTTTCTCTTGCATTACCACTGTAAGCGCGGCGTGGAAGTGGTGTCGATAACATTGCCTTGTAGTATCTGTGAGCAACGTATCAACAAAAAGTGGGGTTTTTTAAATGTACTGAGGACTGCCCGGGGTCTCTCTGTGAAATCGACTCTGTGACTTGATGAAATTCTTTTTTAGCCCAAACATGTAGACTGTCATACTTAATATGTCTTAATATGTTCGCTTTATGAACATATTCAACGCCCTCTGAATAATTAACAATTCCATTTAATACAACACCTTTAATACGCCGAAGTCTAGCCTCATTACGGATGGCCGCCAAATATTCGGAACAAACTTTACATCGCAATTTGATAATGTTTCCCTCCTTGTCTTTTTCAATTATTTCGAAATCCTTTTTGAAATACCACTTTTCAAATGTTTTTTATGAACACTTCCAGATTCTTCTTTTTTTCTTTTCGAGCTGGCCATGCTACTTTCACTTTATCTACACTACAGTGACGTTCCAAATGTTTGTTTTTAAAACTCATTATGCGATGTTAGTATTTTAAAACTTTTGTAACACTTTTGGATTCTTGTTTACGTTAAAACCGTTTTAAACATTTGTAACATTATAGGCAATCCAATAATATGTCAACATATATTCAGTAAAACAAAAATAGACCATTTCTGCTTCTCTCCGGCTCAATATTCCATAGATGTTGGTCTTATTACACATGACCCGAATCGTCTTGCTAAGGCGGACATCTAACTTCTGTTGGGTGTTTTGTTTTTTGTAATTATGGATCTGAATATTACACGATCCCTTTTCGCTGGAATTGGTCATCACCGCAATCTTTAAACATCTAAACGTAACCCAGGGTCTTTCTACTATTTATCCAATAATATCTTCTGCGCCCCCCCCCCCCCCCCAAACAACCATCCCAGAAACCCCCAGATAATAACCAAACTGCAATAGAGCCGCCATGCGTACAAGAATATACAACCCAGTCCACGTCTACCCCTCTTGTTTACTTGTGAATTAGCCCTCCCGAGGCCACTTCTGTGTCACGAGAAGGTATTACGTTTGTTTATTTACTTCCTCATTCAAAATATACATGTTATAAACACGTACACCTGATATGATAAGGTGCATAACCACTGGGCTGGTCTTGACAGCGTTTTCTGTTGATATGGCAACATATAAACAACTATTGAAGAAAGAAGTCTTAAAGCTGTAGGAGTTTTGTTCCGTTGATAACATAAAATACGTTATAGTAGTGCAATTGGCTGATTCAGAGGAGAGGGAGTCACATGGTCGTGATCCTCACGCGCCCGATTGAAGTGTCATTTTAAATTGCGTTTCCTTTAAATTCATTATCCACAATATACAAAATAAAACTTCCCTGAAAAGACGTCTCTGTGCATCTTTATTTCACAATATGTCGAGGAGAATGTTCCTGAATCCCTTATAGATCTCGCTTGGTTTGGATCCTAACGTATTCCTGTAATAAATGCTACATATTATTATGCTAATTTAACAGGGACAAAGTTGTTTGATACGTCACATATTTTAGGATATAAACATTATGAGGTGTACAATCATATTTTTGGTATATTTATTAACTCAACGCACAGGGTGAGATATTGCTTCCAAATGTTTTTGTGCGCGTGTTGGTTTGATGTTGTGCGTTGTTTAAGTATTATTTTATTAGAAATGACATGCGGAATGTAAGGGAATCTCCTGTATAAAACCTTTCATCACTAATTATGCTTGATATAATATCATCTATGATTGGTTTATTTAAAATTGGCCAAACTGGTTCTAGTTGCGTTATATCATTTATATATAAGGACCATCAATCAAATTCATAATTTGGATTAAAATAATGCTGTGTTAAACCCCGGAGTGACATTAGGAGTCAGTTAAATCAAGTCATCGATCTTTGTTTCTCTGCCATTATTGACCTAATATTGTTTTTGTTTTTTGTCCCCTACCGGAGTTTTCGTCTCCGTCATTCTCTCTCTCTCTCTCTCTCTCTCTCTCTCTCTCTCTCTCTCTCTCTCTCTCTCTCTCTCTCTCCACATACACCACTAACACGCACGCACGCACACGCACACACACACACACGCACACATCTATATCTATCTGTCTATCTATCTATCTATATAATTTAATTTAATTTCTACTTCACTCGATGTATTGTCATAGTAAGTGAATCTACAAATGTCAAGCGTAGCCTGCCAGAGGCAATTAGATGCTTTCCATAGTCATACTTTCTTAGTATACATGTACATGTACATGTACATATACATATGTACACACATACATAGATACATACATACATACACAGGGTGCATTGGTATGCTTAGATTTACATGCATGTGTGCGTTGATGTGTACGTATGGATGTTTATGTGTCTGTCGTATGTATATATGTGTGTATAAATGAGCGTGTGCGTGCGTGCGTGCGTGCGTGCGTGCGTATGTGCTGGGAAATGGTGCTGATCCGGACGGTCTATCAAATTAATCTGTTTGACTAAAAGAAAGAATTTAGGGTATGTAAAAATGCATTATATTATATTGTTTGTCCATTAAAATGGTCAAATAGTATTTTCTAGGGGCGGGGATTGGGGTGTGTGTTTGTTCGGACCTCAATCAAATTCACCCTTTTAACTTATACTTTGTCTTATTACAGAACAATGCAAGTCTTATTTCTGCTGGAACATGACTAGGACATTGGTGTTTAAAATTATTCCAGCTGATTTAATACAATATATATTTTTTACAGAGTGTAAAAACAAATTGTGCATATAAAAATATAAAATGTATGCACAAGTACATATATTTATCTACCCACATCGTTTAACCTACTGCCCTTTTCCCACTTCATGTAAATAAACGATTAAGAGAAAATATTATGTTGCATATTATATTTTATTTTATTTAAAACAATATGTTATGAAATATGTTAAAGGTGCTATACCTATGTTGCAAATGTTATACCTTCAGCATTTACTAGTAAAAACAAAATAATTTTAGAGGGTTCTTGAGAGTGTCACACACATTAACTAGTGACGTCAATGTTTTATTCGTACACATTCAAAACACCAAATGTACCCAGAATTCTTTGTAGTCAACTGATAAAAGAAACTTTTAAAAATGATTATTCTAGAGTTAATTATGGAAAGAGTATGCGGTGGATCGATTAATATGTAATTGTTTGTTTGCACTTTGAAATAGAACCTTCGAATCCCCTCAGTGGAGGTTGATATTTTTCTGTTACACATACAATATATAGATATTCATACATCAGTACATACATACATACATAGATACATACATACATACATACATATATATATATATAGTAATTAACGTAAACGTGTTAAAATAATCTAAACGGTAATCAGTAATATGAAAAAAAAAAACATCATTATCTGAAATGTTACCAAGAAAATCATTTATACTCAGAACGAGAGGTGGAGGAGTGTTAAAAACGTTTTTTTTTAAAGGTTTATAAAAAAAAGGTTTTAAAAAAGGTTAAAAACGTTTATACAAATGATTAGATATAATGTTTTACTTAATTGATGGTTTAATAATTTTTTAGTACAAGGGGATTAAAAAGGGTTTATTCAAAGGGTCAAGAAAGGTTATAACTGTTCTCCGCGAGGACCAGATAAATTAAAACAACGAAATGACGCGTGGCAAACACAATCAGATTGATAGAAAGAAATACTTTATATAACAACACACTCAACACATTGTATTTACGGTTATGTGGCGTCAGACATATGGTTAAGGGCCACAAAGATATTGAGAGAGAAAAAACGCAGTCGCCACTTCATGGGCTACTCTTTCCGATTAGCTGCAAGGGATCTTTTATATGCACCATCCTACAGACAGGGTAGTACATACCACGGCCTTTGATATACCAGTCGTGGTGCACTGGCTGGAACGAGAAATAGCCCAATGGGCCCAGCGACGGGGATCGATCCCACACCGACCGCGCATCGAGCGAGCGCTGTACCACTGGGCTACGTCCCACCCCCATTCATACTGAACACCTAGCGCTATCATCAGTATAACCAATAAGCTCTCTGTCCTCATTGTGAATAATTGTATTGTTAGCTTCAAAAAGGCATTGCAAAGTATCAATGCAGGACATCTCTACAAGCGATGAATCACGAATACTTACGAAATGACTGTAAACTGTATAAGTAGACTGAGCTTTAGCTTGGATATCACCTTCTATTAGAAGACCTGTCGCCGTGAGTACCACCTTCTGTTTGAAGACTTGTCGCCGTGAGTACCACCTTCTATTAGAAGACCTGTCGCCGTGAGTACCACCCTCTGTTTGAAGACTTGTCGCCGTGAGTACCACCTTTTATTAGAAGACCTGTCGCCGTGAGTACCACCTTCTGTTTGAAGACTTGTCGCCGTGAGTACCACCTTCTATTAGAAGACCTGTCGCCGTGAGTACCACCTTCTGTTTGAAGACTTGTCGCCGTGAGTACCACCTTCTATTAGAAGACCTGTCGCCGTGAGTACCACCCTCTGTTTGAAGACTTGTCGCCGTGAGTACCACCTTCTATTAGAAGACCTGTCGCCGTGAGTACCACCTTCTGTTTGAAGACTTGTGGCCGTCAGTATCACTGTCTGTCTTGTGGGTGTGGTGGGGTTTTGTTGAACTTCAGCCCAACATGAAAATACATCTTGCTAAAATTGATTAAATCTAGATATTACTTTCCTATAGCAGTCCTAATGTAAAAATAAAATGTTGTCTCCTCCCAGATCCTCCAAATCATCTACAAGGAGACTCTTCCAAGCAGGTAAATTAAAATGATCAACGAGGTTTTTTTAACCATGATATTTTTAACGCACAAGAGAAAGACATGATATGAAGTATTTTCAGGCCACCTTTTTCATATTCCTTTATAAGTACATTTCTTTTAACTTTATCAATTTTTCCATTCCATATAAAATTAAATAGTGTGGACTCTTAATTCTTTTAAATAATGAAGTTTTGGATCTGGGAGGACTGTCAAGATTTGAATTAAAAATTGGTAATGCCATTGATTTTATTACAGTTGCTTTTTCAATTATAGATATATTTCTGAAAGACCAATCATTTAAGAGGTTTTTTTAAAAGACTGACATTTATCCCTAAAATTCTCAGAATAGTTGTCAACTTGCATTACATTGTATTTAATACCGAGAAGTTTAAATTTCCATATAATTTTTTTATTTGTATTTGTATTCCACACCACAACCCCGTCTTGCCCCATTCCATATAGTTTGTGGTTTATAAAAATTTGCTCTCAGACCAGAACAATCGGCGAATTTGTCTACTAAAAGAAGTGCTCTATTCAATTACTGTTCCGTGTCATCCAACATAAGGGATGTATCATCAGCATACTGCGTGATTAGATAGTCTGTATTATTAATTTTAATTCCATTAATATTGGGGTCGTATTTTAACGCTGCACTTAGAACTTCAACTGCTATTATGAATAGATATGATAACAGTGGGTCGGTTGGATTAGTGTTTGTCTATAATGGTAAGTTTAGCCGCACACAGAACATAATTGTAGAACAAGGTCGAAAAGCACTGTTTGCAGTATAAGGTATTTGCATTTAAAAATAGTTCAATATTGAAACAATGTTATCTATATTCGATACATATGTAGATAGTGTTCTAAATTATGGTTGTCAAATATGTCGATTTCAAAGCTAAGGATATAGAGCCATTGCATGTACAGTTTTGTTAGAAAATACTAGGAGTATGTAAAGGCACGTGTAACGAACTAGGGCGCTTTCCGATGCAAATAGTGAGGAAATTAAGATGAAGAATTTTTTAAATTTGGATTAAGTTATGTAAAACAAATAATTGTATTCTACGGGCCCTTTATATAGAAATTCAGCGATATGAAGACAGCTGGTTAACGAATATCAGACAGGAACTCAGCAGGATTGGTTTAAGTTATATATGGAATTTAGAAAAGTTAGATGGTGATATTTTTACGATAATAAAAGAAATATTACGGTGTGTGTTTATGCAGGAATGATATAGCAGAATAAAAAACAACATAAAAAGGAAGTCTGTATCACTATTTATTAAACGAATTTAAGCTACAAACCTATGTGAAACAACCTATAGCAATGGGTTTTTTAAACGAATTTAAGCTACAAACCTATGTGAAACAACCTATAGCAATGGGTTTTTTAAACGAATTTAAGCTACAAACCTATGTGAAACAACCTATAGCAATGGGTTTTTTAAACGAATTTAAGCTACAAACCTATGTGAAACAACCTATAGCAATGGGTTTTTTAAACGAATTTAAGCTACAAACCTATGTGAAACAACCTATAGCAATGGGTTTTTTAAACGAATTTAAGCTACAAACCTATGTGAAACAACCTATAGCAATGGGTTTTTTAAACGAATTAGCAAAGATTATGTGCTCAGAATTTAGATACAGAATTTAGTAGATACATGTATACAAATGTTGAAAAAAAAACCCACAAAGACTATGTACAGTTTGTAATTCCAATGAAATTGAAGATGAATTCCATTCTATACTGTAATGTCACACACACACACACACACACACACACACACAGAGAGAGAGACAGACAGACAGACAGACAGACAGACAGACATACATACATACATACATACATACATACATACATACATACATACATACATACATACATACATACATACATACATACATACATATATATATATATATATATATATATATATATATATATATATATATATATATATTAAAGCCTATTATCACAGACGATCTAGTGTTTTTAAACTATTTCAACTACTAACTACTGAAAACATTAAAGAGCTCAATAACCTTGGGGAATATTTAATTCGGGCAAATAATTTAAGAAATAATTTGATTTAATCTAGTTTTATATTGTATAGTTATATTTGTATTGTGTTTTTGACATTGCCATATTATATAAAAATCACTCCCCACCATTATACTGTACATACTGTATAGGGACATGTATTTATTATGTATGCTGATGAGTTGTAAAATTTAATGCAATAAATAAACTAGTCCTGAAAACTTGCAAGTACTCTTCTCTTCTTAACGCTTCTCGGTGGGCCCACTGTACCTCTGTTTCTAAATTAATTCCACTCTTTATAATGTGCTTTGTCCGTTTCTTAGTGGTTCGTCTTTAATGGTACTTCTTTGTTCACATACTTTCTTCGTATGTCAGTTAAAGGGACATTCCCGAGTTTTCTGCAATTTTAAAGATGTTATCGACTATCAGAGACTTTTTAACGATTGTAATTACATATTAAATATATGTTTCTCTATAACATATTAGTGGCTGTATATTAAATGTGTTTTTGATCATTCTAATATTCGTACTAGGTTAAATTTCATTTTATTTCCTAAAATATGTTTTTTTTCGTACGTACGAAAGTATTTGAAGACAAACTCCAGTTTGGGCTTCTTACAATTATTAAAACGATCAGAAACACATTGAATATACAGTCACTGATATTCTAAACAAGTTAATATATTTAATATGTAAGTTTAATCGCAGAAATATTTTATTAGTCGGAAACATCTTACAATGCACCAAACTCAGGAATGTCCCTTCAAAGGAACGGAATGTGCAAGAATGGTGCACTATACTGTACATGGCAGTTATTCAAGTGCACGTTTTCGACATTTTCAGTTATCCTTACCTAATCCTCACTCTTTGTTCATAATGGTGTATGAGTTAGTGGGCAGTCATTGAATTTGCATTTTCTAACATTCTTCACACCACGATCTTGAACATTCCCTCAAACCTTTTTGCCATATTCTGAAACGTTTCAGTCATGGAATTAGTTTTTCCACTGCCATGTCTGTCTTGCAGTAAACCTGCACAGTTATCCAATCAATTTAACCGTTTTAGCTAAACGTTCACTTGCATTATCCTTTGTAATCACTTGAAGTTTTTTTTTTCTGGTACATTTCATATCTGTTAAACTGTTTTCGTTTAGGTTGATAATCACCGAACTACTTCGTGTTCTGTCCACACCGTGTGTGCAGACAGAACGTGGTGGTTTGGGATAAAATATGGTGAATATATTCATTCAGTTACAAATTGTTTACTCGAGCTGCTGACAACAGAGAGAAATTCCTTCATAACCTATAAAAAAAGGTGATATTTTTAATCAAAAAGCATGTAAGACCTCTATCTGAAAGTGTCTGTTTCGTTTCCTCTGACCCAGAAAACCCATATTATAAGACTCCATCATATGTGGTCATGTGGGATAGAAAACGTACACACGAGGTGGTGGAAATTTCGACCCGGAACGAGGCTTGATATATTATATTGTTACATCTAAAAGCTAAACAATACACTAAATGAGATGAATTGTGGCTATTTTGAAGAACTTAACGTTCCGGATATATATAAAAAAAGTGGTCGAAGAGCATACATTACACCGGCCGTAGAAATGACATGGCAGTTATTTAATGTTTAAAGAAACCTCTTTATTTGCCCAAGTCTATTTACATAGATGGCAGTGACATCAATCACCTGTGCCATAACCGTCTTTGTATGTTTAAAGATCACTTATCTGCTGAACCACATGCAATTAACAGCTCGCGCATACAATGTGTGAACAGGAATGTCTGTCAGGAACATGGACAATATCCCCCCTGCCTCTTGCATCTCAGAATGCATAACATATAAGAATGTAAAACAATAACAAAGGTTAATTTAAAGAAAAAATGTATGTCATAAAATCACATATAAATATCACATCATACATTTATTCAAAAGCATACACTTATTCACATTACTGTTTTTTATTGTTTAAAGTCACTCTTCTATGTCTAGGGTTCATGTCCACAGCAGAAATGCTATCATGCAAACTGATAGTTCCTATATTATATGTATCACTTGAAACTGTGACAAAAATTTACTTTGAATAACTGTGCTCACAGGAGTTATCTGCTCTTTGACTGTCAATATCTAATAATCCTTTCTTGTAGTCGGCTTGTTGATCTCTGTGCAAATGTTTATATTGTAAGTGATCTCTAATTTTACTTCCTTGCTGGACTAAGTGCCTTTTAACCACCTGTGGATTGTTTTGATATCTTTTTTGATAGTCCGACTCTTTGCCCATCTGATGCAATGAACGCCTCACCCGAGCTGACAGTTCGATGCCACAGTACTTGCACTTTTCTATCGTCGATGTTCCCGGGGCGTTGTTCAGCCTGTGGATGGTGGATGCAGCTCTCCCAGTCATCGTGCCACCAGTTGTTCGTCATTCCTCCACTGCAGACGACTGAGTACCGCGAACACGTTGAACAGTCACCACCGTAGCACGAAAGTGTCGATTGCAGGACCTTTGGTAAGTTTCGTTTCAGTATACTGATATCACCAGTGTGTAGTTTCATCAGTTCCTTAAGAATTAAACTGCACCTTGCTTTCATATCCTGGCTAAATACCTTCTGTGCTTCACGCTTTTGTTCACAGGTGGACCCAGTAAACATGTCGGGACTGAAGTTAGCTTTGTAACACTTACGAAACTGAATCTGACCTAAGTGGGTTGGATCAGCTAGTCGCTGCACTTTCCACATTGGATCTAGAAGTTTCAAAGCACTATCAACTCCAGCAGATCTGGAATCTCCATCTGTTGTAACATACTTTATGAGAATACCTTGTAGAGCCAAGTCTGTTCCGATATCTTTTCCCATCTCGTATTCTGACAGCGGAGCAAATGGCGGCAAGTTTGCTGTGCAGTCAGGATGACCACTGGGACACGTCACATGAATACCTTTGTTTCTTAACCAGGCTCCGGTCCAACAAAGTTTATTCTGGAAGCAGGCACTTACCAATGAATTTTCTTTCAGTCATTGTTTCACACGCAAGTCCTATAGCTTGTGATGCATTCTGGCCCGGTTTCTTCCGACTTGTTATTGTCGTGGAGTTGTATCCATGGCTATGTTAATTTCATCACGTTCATTTCCACATTTCATGTTAATGTCTTTCAGTAGCTCAACTTTTTGTGCCATATCTTTTTCATTTAGATCTGTTACAGCCGTTAATACCTTGTATGATGTTCTCTGCATGCTACTCCGACACGGTGGTGGAATGTCCATGTTTGCCAATAGCACTCTTGCTCTCGTATTGCCGACGGGAATATCTTGGAGACCGATAGCAAGACCCACATTAGGTTTTGCTGCATTTGAGCCAGGTTTATTTGTCTTCACCTCATTGTACAATTTGCTTTCAGAAGCAGTGAAGTCACATTTCACACAGTGTAATGTGACTTTCCAACAAAGACCGCACTTAACCTCTTTTAATATTTGCATTTCAGGCTCGTCGCACTTAGGGGAAGCTGTTGAGTGATATCTGAAAGCTGCATTCCATGCATCTGCCATTCTGTCATTGTCCATTATTGTCATGCCTTGTTTGTCTTTACACTGTTGTTCTTCTTTCATTTCAGACGCAGTACATGTGCTCCTAATGGGACGTAGCAGGCGGACTGGCTGTGACGCACCTTCGCCATCTGGAGTGGAGATGGTGGCTGAAGTGGAACTCCACTTCGTGACCAAGGCAAACTCGTCTATATTCATCCGGACTACTGGTCGCAACTTCTCAGTGCGAGATTCTGGACTTGCATGTTCATGCGGCAGAGTTTTACTCTTATTCCAAGGTGCATGTCCCTTTTTGAACTGTGTCTTTCGTCTTGTATTGCCTTCCGTGGATGTGACTCGTAGTGTATAAAACAGTGAAATACTTATTGTGGTATGCATGTCCACCCTTATGTCCAGGTCATGTGTGATGTCACCTTCAGTTCTGATACATTAAAACATTTCAATGCAGTGGCAGTTGACAGCTTTTTTGTTCACTGTATATTCTCTACTGCATGTTTGCAGGCTGGTGCCATTTCCTCTGCATTCAGGTGTGACCTGTTACGGTGTGCAGACACCGTGCTAATTACCCTCACCAGAATGACACTCGAGCAGTCCTAATTTGTAATTGGCATATGTTGACTGTGTGCAGTATCCAAAATTTTACAGTTTTAAAGTTTTTTTGTTTTTTTTTAGAGAGAACTTTGTGGGGTTTTATTTTTTGAAAATGTATCAATTTAAATTAAATTGATTTTTTTGTTGTTGAAAAAATCATATTCCTGCCAACTGCTATATTTGTATTGCAGAGAACACAATAAGGAGCAAGTTTCTTTTTGTTGTTCAGAAAAATGCCTGTAACTTTTAAAGTTATTGCAGAATTACTAGTCCACTATTTGGAATAATTTGACGCAGATTGCCGCCTTTTTTGGCACATGCAGTCCCCCATTTCACAGGCTCCAATAGCCATATTTGGTATCAAATATTATTTTTATTGCCTGTATGCAACTTGACATATGTATTTAAATGCCATATGTCAGTTTGAGTGTCATGGTCTGATAGGCATCAGACTAGAGTTATCCACCCATTTGGTTGCCCAAAATACGGAAACGAATGCGAGAAAATATAGTTTTCTTGTTATGTGATTAATGGCTGGGGAGCTGCTTTGTATACTGGATTGTTACACTGGGTTTGACAGGGAAGAGGATGCAGTTAGTGAATATGTGCACTTGGTTTACTTTGGATACTGCATATGTACCCCAGAGCACCTTGAAGTCATGCAAAATTTGTGTAAAATGCACAGAAATGGGTGTGATTTGATCCCTTAGCCCACGTGTGTTTGTTTACATTGATATAACGCAGAAAAGAGCTGGACAACAGATGTCATCCTTTTGAGTGTTCATTGGGCCCAGGCAGGTAATGTTTCCTGTGAAATGCTAATGGCCTGGTGAAATTAATAAGTGCTACAGTCACTGGGGCTACATGAGAAAACATAGTGAAATTAATTGTGGTCTGAGGCCAACTGCAGACTCCTTGCGCGGACAAATTTTCGGACAAACAAATGGGAAGATAACTGTAATCTGAGGCTTCTTTGCAATCAATCTAACGAGAGTTATTTCCCTTGGTTCAATACTGAGGTGGCCGATAATGTTAACGTTTACTAATAAAACTGATAATATCAGCGTATCACACACCCAGACAGTACACCAATAAAAAGTGTGGCACCTCACATTTATTCTACCTGCAAAAAAAAGGGAGGGGGGTGGGGGCGTCACATACCATTTAAGAGATTTAATTATTGGGGTTTTTTTTATTAGCAACCGTCATTTTTGTCAGGATCTTATGTGTTTTTTTCTGTAGTGCAGCTTGACATAATGTACACTTCATGAAGTATCTGTGTTATGCAAAGGTGTGTACAACTGCAATGTATTATATTTAAAACAAATAATAAATAAAAATACTACTCTTGAAAAAAAGGAAATGTTTTATTTAACGACGCACTCAACACATTTTATTTACGGTTATATGGCGTTAGAGATATGGTTAAGGACCACACAGATATATAGAGAAGATACCCACTGTCGCCACTTTAAGGGCTACTCTGTTCAATTAGCAGCACATGGGCGGATCCAGGACATATTTTAGGGGGACCAAGAACAAAGGGGCACAGTGGCTCGTTAAAAGGGCATCTTAATAAAAGTTTTAATACTTTCAGTTAATATGAATGCGTTTGTGTATATATCACAGTGTACGAACGAAAGTGTACACGGAATGACTAACTGCAGTTTTCTGTAGCGCTAGCAGCATTAATAAAGATTATTATTAAGAGCTTTAAGGCCCGTCGGAGCATAGTTTTAAAGTGGGGTGAGCTACTGATCAGGGTCGTTGTTAAGCATGGCACGAGATGTGTAGGGGGGATCCGGGTAAATTTTTTAAACTGGATGGCTTTATACGCCTTTTCTTGGCAGGTAAATCGCAAAATTAGCCACTTTTAAACAATAATTTATTTTGCATAGTATTATATCACAACAATGTGGGTTTTTTCCCCTTGACATCTTAATAGCAAAATTAGCAAAAAAGACATAGAATCAACTTTGCTTCGTATATAAGTATGACTATCATATATTTCATTGTAATTTGACTTTGATAACTTTTTTTAAAGGGCACTGTTCTAGGGACGGATCTATCTAGGTAGGGCAGATATAGCCTACAAAACAAAACACCCTGATACAAAGGGGCACTTGTAAGCGCTTGTAAATTAAAACTTTAAAGGGCACTATTCTAGGGACGGTTCGGTCAAGGTAGGCCAGTTATATATTTTTTTAAAACCCGATACAAAGGCATTTGTAAATTATAGCTTTAACTGGAACTATTCTAGGGATGGCTCTGTCTAGGTAGGGCAGTCATACATAAAAACAATACAAAGGGGCATTTGTAAATTATGCCTGTAAAGGGCACTATTCTAGAGACAGCTGTCTAGGTAGAGCAGTTATAAAAAATTTCAAAACCCGATACAAAGGCATTTGTAAATTATAGCTTTAACTGGAACTATTCTAGGGATGGCTCTGTCTAGGTAGGGCAGTCATACATAAAAACAATACAAAGGGGCATTTGTAAATTATGCCTGTAAAGGGCACTATTCTAGAGACAGCTGTCTAGGTAGAGCAGTTATACATTTTTTCAAAATTTGTAAATTATAGCTTTAACTGGAACTATTCTAGGGATGGCTCTGTCTAGGTAGGGCAGTCATACATAAAAACAATACAAAGGAGCATCTGTAAATTATGTCTGTAAATGGCACTATTCTAGAGACAGCTGTCTAGGTAGGCAGATATACTTAAAAATGACAGACCCTATTGTTCATTAGTAATTATGAAAATCTATACAATTTCAAAGCAAAAACTATCAGGCTATCATTATGCAACTTTGATCACGCAACCTTATTTCAACTTATTTTCGTGTTTATATCCAATTAAGGTTCAAGCACGCTGTCCTTGGCACACACATCAGCTATCTGGGCTGTCTGTCCAGGACAGTGGGTTAGTTGTTAGTTGGTTTGTGGTTAGTGAGAGAGAAGAGGGTGTAGTGGCCTTACACCTACCCAACAGAACTCGCTCTGGGTGGGAGCCGGTACCGGGCTGCGAACCCTGTACCTACCAGCCTGTAGTCCGATGGCTTAACCACTGCGCCACCGAGGCCGGTACGCAACCTTAAGGCGCTCAGTACTCGCGTTAGACAATGTGGTGAACCCCGTTGAGACTCGCTAACACAGATACACATCTGCAAGCTTGCGCATACGCGCACAACTTAACTTCATGCAGCTAAAATGGCTTACGAGCAAAACAATATTTATTCAAACAAAAAGGGCACTTGAACATTTCGAGGACACCTGAACATTTCGAGGGCACTTGAAAAATGTTTGGGGGGACGCGTCCCCCTGGTCTCCCCCCCCCCCCCCGGATCCGCCTCTGCAGAAAGGGATATTTTATATGCACCATCCCAGACAGGATAGCACCTACCACGGCTTTGATATACCAGGCTGGAACGAGAAATAGCCCAATGGGCCCACCGACGGGGATCGATCCTAGACCGACCACGCATCAGGCGTGCGCTGTACCACTGGGCTCCGTTCCGCCCCCTCTTGAAGATACATACTATGGGCTGGTTGTGTACGAACCTCGAACTTTGACACGGAACTTTAATAATCTTTGGTACCACGCAACCTAGAACGTTTTATAAGTCATCGTACAGGCGAGCGTGCAGGAGTTGTAGCAGGGCGTGGTCTAGACCGTAGCGATCGAAGTGTATGGGTGTGTGTATGCGTGTGTGGGTGGGTGGGTGGGGGTGGGGGGGTCAAGATACTGCTTTCCCGAAATTTTTTATTTTAAAAATAATTGCTTGAAAACTCGATGGACTACTCATTTCGATTACCAGAAAGGGATCTTTTATATGGACCATCACACAGACAGGATTGTACATACCACGGCTTTTGTTACACCAGTGCTGTTGTGGGGCACTGGCTGGAACGGGAAATAGCCCAATGGATCCACCGACGGGGATCGATCCCAGCGCCACCGCGTATCCAGCCCTTGGAATATTTCAAATACACATTTTAAATGCTGCACATGCTCCCATACATCTACTGTTAACCGCTAAATTGAAACTTCCCGCTAACTTGAAGCTCTCATCTACCCCTACCGTTAAGCTAATATATCTCGCCCATAATTCCATTCATCTTCTTTTTTTTCTTTTCTTTAAAAACAAAATCAACAAAGACATTTACGTAACAGTGTATTTCTGAAACATTGAATAATGTACAATAAAGACGTGATACTAATGTAATAAATAGCGCACATGATACTATTATAAATGTATTGATCTTTGAAACATAATGAAATAAATATATTCAAATATATACTAAGAACTGTACTATTTACATTAGCTGTATCCTACATACTATTATATACACAACTAAATTCAGTATTTACTAATAACTAAATAAATATTCTACATTCATAAACATTCACAGTCCTCTAACTTGCTTGGTACTTCTCAAACTTAATGTTTTACGTCGAAAATTGTTCAAGCCCTCACAGAGGTTGGTCTAATACACGGATTAAAAGTTACATCAAAATATATATATATATATATATATATATATATATATATATATATATATATATATATATATATATATATATATATATATATATTAGTGCTTAATGTTTACTTAGTTCGATGTTAATCAAGAAAATAATATGTGCATCGAAGACACCGTATAGTTAGATTTATGCATGTTAAATCGTGTTATTAAATGTTCAATCATTTTAAAGCACTTCAATTATTTCAATAGTTGCGCGAGTGTGTCCTACACCACTTCCACTCAGCTATTGTGAAACACTGGATCGAAGTGGTCAAAAATAGTGTGGCATTGCATGAAATGACTTTCAAGGCTTGGACTGATTAGAAAAAAAAACGCCCGCTAGACTGGTTTATGCTCTTCACGGTAAACCAAATGGCCACGTCTGGACAGTGGCGTAGCGTGGGTTGCCAGCGCCTGGGGTAAGGCAAGTATTACGCCCCCTAACCAGCGGACCGTTACCACTCACCGAGTCCCTTCCAACAGTCCAGAATTTTGCGCCCGGTGGCCCAGCCCACGCTAAGCCACTGCGTCGGGAACATCAAATCGTTGGCGAGCGTTAGCAAGACATTTGCTGGCTGACCTGGCTGTGTTTTCGGTTGTCCTAATGTCTGTAAAAGCTCAAGGCAGTGGCTTGGTGTTACTGCTGGACTAGTTCGAGTAACCTCAAGCCCTCCCCTTATTGATAACCCCTAGCCCTACTCTACAACATATCAATAAGGGGAGAGCTAGAGGCGACTCGAGCTACCGCTTGACATACTCAGAATATTTGTATTAGAGTGCTGTACAATTTAATATCTTTATCTATATATTGAAGTACCGGGATGTGTGACGATGAACATAAATAAACATGTACTCGTCTCCAGAAAAAGTTTGAAAATTTATTTTGTCAAGCAAGCAAAGACAGAAATACCATACTTTGTTTGTAAGAGGACAGGTACATGTTGTACTATAACGTAATATAAAGTAATTTACATGTTTCTCAGCTGGGTGTTTAGCTAATTGGAATAGGCTTTCATAAACAGGTATTGTTTGTAGAACAAAGGAACAACTGACTTTATGAGTCCACACATTTTTTAAAGGGACTACCCAGAGTTTGCTGCATTGCAAGATGTTTGCTAATAATAAAACTCACATGTTAACTATATCTTCTTGTCTGGAATATTAGTGTGTTTCTGATCGTCTTAACATTTGTAAGTAACCCAAACTGGATTTGGTCTCCCAATAACTTCGTACGAATGAAAAGAATGTATGCATTGTATTAAAAAATAAAATGAAATTCGAACTAGTACAAGCACTGGGAAGGAAGGAAGGAAGGGAATGTTTTGTTTAACGATGCACTCAACACATTTTTATTTACGGTTATATGGCGTCGGACATATGGTTAAGGACCACACATATACTGAGAAAGGAAACCCGCTGTCGCCACTTCATGTGCTACTCTTTTCGATTAGCAGCAAGGGGTATTTTATATGCATCATCCCACAGACAGGATAGTACATACCACGGCCTTTGATATACCAGTCGTGGTGCACTGGCTGGAGCGAGTACAAGCACTCGGACGATCAGAAACACATTTAAAATACAGCCACTAATATTACATGCGTATGCAAATGTTTTTATTTAATATGTAATTGTATAAGTATTTGTTAATCGACAACATCTTACCTTATTGAAGCAAACATAGGACAGTCCTTTTAAATATATTATAAGCCGTACAAACGTTTGTGAAAAAGAAATTACAACATTCATGGGCCTAAATATCTGAGCAGTGTCTATAGTGAATGCATGTTTTGCGTGCTGGTGCGTCTTTGCTGTCTACTCAATGCTGTTCATAAAAATCGTGTATCATATTTATTTTCCCATTCATATACAGAAGCTTATTACAAAGAACTAGACCCAGTTTTCCGAAGCGATCTTAGCGCTAAAATCACTTTAAGTGCAGAAGGTAGCTAGGCGCTAAAATCACTTTAAATACATAAGGTAGCTAGGCGCTAAAGATGATTGTAGCGATAAAATAGTGTCGTAACACGGAGCCCAGATGACGTCGGAAGCAGTGGTCAGAATATGCGTTCCTTACCTCACCCCATACGAAAGGCTGCGTCTACAATTCAATTTCTACACGCCAATTCAAAGTACGTTTTCAAAAGCGGTCTTACGGGCCGTATTTTATTCCAGTGAGTGTAAACAAGCACATATCGCTTTACGTCCTAGCTGCCCACTTGAAGATTAAGCTAAAAGCGGTTAACGATCGAATTGCATTTCCGCTGGATCAGTCTCCCAAACAAACATCAAGCGTGGAATATGGATCCACTCCAGAAACAAAGACCAGCACTGCGTCAACCGTTCTGATGCCGGCGCTTTGATAGTCCCCTAAATGAAATATGGGAGGAATTAGACTCTTGTGTACAATACCTTTTTCAGGACAGTGGCAGACATATTGATGAAATCTTCGCGCCCACTAACTGCATTAGAAGGCGAATTGTCAAGAACAAGAAGTAGTGAGGCGCAAAACCAGTCGAATGAGGTGGTAGTGCTACAGCTACGGGGATGCACATTGATTTTTGTTTTACATAATCATCGGCTATTGGATGTATGTCAAGTATTTAATAATAGTGAAAAACTTTTTTCCATTACTGGCAAGGGATCTTGTATATGCACTTTCCTACAGACAGGACATCATATACCACGGCCTTTGATACAAAACTCTTGGTGAAAAATAAATCAGAAAATGGGTCCACCTACAGGGATCGATCCTACGATCAAAGCTGGTGAGGAGAGTGCTCTACCAACTTGGCTGGCTCTCACCCATTGGGGTCTCTAATGATGCCAGTTCCGAAGACATTGACAAATAGGAACGGGGTTTACTTCATTAACAGACCTCTCGCCGGAGATACGATGGGTTGTGGGATCGATCACCTTTCGGGATCCTTGGATTACACCCCACCCACTTGGAACCAATGCTTCACGGTTCATATATAGAATGCATGTTTAACGACACCCCAGCACCAGACATGCATCGGCTATTGGATGAAAAAAAAAAAAATATATATATATATATATATATATATATATATATATATATATATATATATATATATATATATATATGGGGTATGTACATATCAGATGTTTTCTATTTTATGGAAATGCGCCCATGTGGACTCGACGGGTTTTATCTCCACCAATGCCCCACGACTGGCATGCCAAAGGCCTTGGTTATTGCAGTCCTGTCGGTGCATATAGTGCATATAGAAGATCTGTTGCTGCTAATGTAGCGGGTTTCCTCAAAAACTACAATGTGTCAAAATTACCAAGCGTTTGACATCCAACAGCAGATGATTAATGTATCAATCTGATTTAGTGGTGTCGTTAAACAAAACTTTGAATGGAACTTTAAATGAACTTACAGTATTCCTTATAGCTAGCAATGTTGTGGGGAGCAGTACAGTTAATGCAGTAGATTTTTCAATAAGTATTACAGGATGGCAGGGTGCGGGTGAGTGATGGCTTTTTTTCCAATTCTCGTAGAATAAAGTAATAAAATAAAAGCACTTTGCTGCTTCTATTGTATTTATTTATTAATATATTTCAAATTCGAATAAACTCCGCCCTCCCGTACGATTTTTTGTGAACCGCCCTGATTCAATGTATGTATGAACAATCGCCAACTAATTTGTTCGATAGAACAGTAAATGTTACACTTAATAAAGATATAAAGCTGAAACAGCTGAACTCGAAGGTATATATATTTTGTACTGCTGTATCAAGTGTAAATTCCATTCTACCACACACTCATGTATACAAACATGTATCTATAACTAACGTCCAAAATAAACGTTACATATATCAGATTGGAATAATTTCATAAATATTGTTGTTCATTGACAAGAACCAATTTAGAAACCACTTTACAAACACTTTGCATGTATCACGAAGTTCACTGTGACATTTTGGTGTTGAACATGATACTTTCATATCCCACCATACTGTTTGTTGGTTTTCTATAATACAATGTCAAGGTTTGTACGGTTTATGTTGGACGTCAGTATATCACAAATCACATTTACTATAGCAATTCACGTGCATTACAATGTATTTTAACTAACTGATTTAATTACATTACGGGATTCTGTACATAGCTTGGGGAATTAACACTGTATTCCCTAAATAATTAACCTGAGACATATTCTAAGATATACATACATCACATTATAACAAATGACATTGCCAGTAATATAGTGATACCCTCTCGTAACAAACATTCAGCTGACTTCCACAGCAGAATATATATATATATATATATATATATTATATATATATATCAGTAGAGGATCAAAGGGGGTCCAGGGGTCCGGACCCCCTCCCCCCTTTTTTTGAAAACCGACCATAACCTTTTAAGGGGAAACGTGATTATATTAACTGTTCTGTGTAAAAGGAGAGATCAGTCATCACATTGGACACACACACACATCCTTTCAGAAATCCTGCATCCTCGCCTGTATATATATATATATATATATATATATATATATATATATATATATATATATATATATATATATATATATATATATATATTATCTTCATTTGGGGGGGTGGGGTGGATCTAGCGCCATCCACTACTAACCAACGTTTGTCGACGAACTACCAGCAATATTCCTGTTGTCACTCGCTAATAGTTAGTATCAATATTCCAGTAGGCAGATCTTTGAACATAAGGACCGGACGTAGCCGGGACCAGGATGGCAAATGGCTCACAATTAAAATAAAAACCAGCGTTTTTAATTCAAAAGGTTTGTTTTTTTCATCTAGCTTTTCAATATATAATGGTGAGCCTCGATCCCTTTTTCTCTATCAGTAACACTAAGATCTTATGCTAGGTACGGCCCTGAACTTGTATATGTCAGCAAGATGTAAACGCATAAAGATTGTTTTTAAAACCTAAGGGCCGAATTTACGAAGCCTGTTTTTCTTGAACACCCGTGATTAAGCATTGTACATGAATGTAGTTACACGCGTATAAGTCATAAACAGGGTTTGTAAATTCGGCCCTAAACGTTCAGAGGATCCAGTTTGTTAAAACATTACTCTTCTTTTGCAGTATTATTGGAGCCGAACAGCCAATTGAAACGACCACCACAGTGGCCGTTACCTTGCATCTTGTTTCGCTGTCCAAACACATATCGCAAACAAAGAAACAATTCCCTGCAAAACACTTCGAATTGAACTGGCTCCAAACACAAATCATACTATTAAGAAACTAGAACTTTTGTTTTGCAATATATGAATCCTTTAAAAACATCCAGCATGCATTGGTTTCTAGTTCGTTGTCTCTTTGAGTCGAGAACAGTGTGTGCTATATTTCATAGAGCAGCAATAATGTGTGATAAGTGTATATATATATAGTAGGATATAAACCACAGCTTACAGTATTTTCAAAGTAGGAATATTTTTAAAGAAACATTTATGCATCTGTGATTCATAAGTTAAGTGTAAGTAATAACTAATAAAAATAAAATAGTGCGAAGTTACAAAAAGGTATATCCTACTCCTATGACATCGTCCAAATTAAATTGTTTTTAAAACTCGAATTGCAACTGCGTAAAATTCGTAGAATCCGGTAAGACAGTGAACATTCAGAACCAGACTCAACAAAACAGCTTTTGTTTTTCTTTTTTTTACTCAAATACGTTTGTCTTTGAATTTGTATTGTCTTCATTTTCTAAGGATATTTAGAATCGAAAGGTTTAACTCGAGGAATTATGAAAATGAAAAACAATATGGGCACGTTCAACTGGGCCCTTGTCTATACACGCCCCTAACTGTTGTTAATATGGAAAATGAAGATGTTCTATGTATTAGTATACGGAGGAAGCGTAGTTGACACAGTTTTGTCCACCAAGGCGCCCGTTAAAATCCTTCCCCCATAGGACCAACAGAATAAATCTAAAAATTGTTATGACATTGTTTACTTTTTTGACAGGCCCACAACCCAAGTACGTTCAGTTTGGG
This sequence comes from Gigantopelta aegis, assembly GCF_016097555.1. Lineage (NCBI taxonomy): Eukaryota > Metazoa > Mollusca > Gastropoda > Neomphalida > Peltospiridae > Gigantopelta > Gigantopelta aegis. The sequence continues at coordinate 24,748,467 of NC_054706.1, forward strand.
TATACTCATCATCGTTAACAAACTGAAATAAATTATATGCCGTATCCCTCCCTTTTCTGTGTATTTAATTTTGTGTAAAAGCCCTTAAAATTGTGTTATATTTTGTGGACCGCCTCGGTGTCGCAGTGGTTAAGCCATCGGACTACAGGCTGGTAGGTATAGGGTTCGCAGCCCGGTACCGGCTCCAACCCAGAGTGAGTTCTTAAGAGCTCAATGGGTAGGTGTAAGGCCACTACACCCTCTTCTCTCTTACTAACCACTAACCAACTAACAGCTAACCCACTGGCCTGGACAGACAGCCCAGATAGCTGAGGTATGCCCAGGACAGCGTGCTTGAACCTTAATTAAGACATAAGCACGAAAATAAGTTGAAATGAAATGAAATATTTTGTGGAATAGCCTTTAACAATCTTATATTTTGTGGAATAACCCCAGGGCCGTAGCTACGATTTTTTGTTTGGAAGGGGGGAGGGCAACTGAGTAGTTAATAGACTAAAACTCCTTAAACGGTTAAGAAGAGAATTTTCTTTAAGTTTCTATACTTTTTTCCGGATTTGTTTTTTTTTAGGGGGGGGGGGGGGGGGGGGGGGGGGGGGGGGCGCTAGCTACGGCCCTAAACTCTTAACAGTGTGCTATATTTTGTGGATAACCCTTAACAGTGTGTTATATTTTGTAGAATAGCCCTTAACTCAGTGATTATTTGTGGAATAGCCCTTAATGCCGAGGCCATTTGTGAAATAGCACTTAACACAATGTTTTATCCATTAGTGGAACAGTCCTTAACAATGCTTTATCCTTTAGTCGAACAGTCCTTAACAATGCTTTATTCTTTGAGAAATAACCCTTAAATAATTCTATAATAAGACCCGTCCTATATATTTGCATATTTGGTACGTATGTAGGTAAATCCATCTCAGAAGCCGAACAGGTAATCTTTTAACGATGGAATGAAGACGCACAATAAAACACTGAAAACGGCCACTATTAGAAATGGTTGACTTCTTCCCGATGAATTACACAATGGTTCGCTACACTGGCAGTAGAGAAATTTCACTTTATATGTCCCTGTTCGTTGAATGCATCCATCATCGCCCTGGGTAGCGCACTGCCGAATAATTCTGGTTTCTTCCTCATCTGAAATGACAAAAGAAAATCTCAAATTATATATTTGTGCAAGCACATATTTATAATACTCATTTATCACAGGAGGGGTGGGACGTAGCCCAGTGGTAAAACGTTCGCTTGATGCGCGGTCGGTCTAGGATCGATCTCCGTAGGTGGGTCCATTGGGCTATTTCTCGCTGCAGCCAGTGCACCACGACTGTTATATCAAATGCCGTGGAATGTGTTATCCTGTCTGTGGGATGGTGAATATAAAAGATCCCTTGCTGCTAATCGAAAAGAGTAGCCCATGAAGTGACGACAGCGGGTTACCTCTCTCAATATCTGTGTGGTCCATAACCATATCTCCGACGCCATATAACCGTAAATTAAATGTGTTGAGTGCGTCGTTAAATAAAACATTTCCTTCCTTCCTTATCACAGGAAATACTTAAATAATGTAAAGTTTATTTTGTTTACCGATTGACTAATTAATCGTCAACTATTGAAAGTCAAATGTTTGATGATTCTGACACAGTCATAGAATATCTCCTCGGGGAGTGGCTGTCCTCCTATTGACAAGGCACTAGATAGAGATTAATGGAACCGACCATTAGTTTTCCAAATGCCCATTGAACTTTTCTTTGTGCAGAGATGCGACCCTGATCACGTGTTACGGTTTTGTCGTCCAGATTCAGAGGAAGCCCGCTGCATTTTTAAATTAGCAGTAAGTGATCTTTTTATGTTACTTTTTCAGACAAGACAGCACATACCACGGTATTTGATATATCAGTTGTAAGACACTGGCAGTGTGGAAGAAACCTTAATGTATTCTTCAAAGTGGTTCAACCTTACGACCCAGTTCAAGCGAAAGTTCTCCCGAGCGAGGCTATAGCTAAATAGTACCGTGGGTTAACCTTGAAATATCAACAGAAATACTCAAACTAATGTTATATCGAATACTATTCTTATTCATAATTAATATATCTACGTGTTTCACCAGCAACCGTTAACTAGTGCCGTGGGATAGACTAGCAATGTTAAACGCTACAGTCGATCGAGCATAGTATCAAATGATTTTGCTTGGGTTCTTAAAGTTTTTAATGTTTTTTCTTTATGTTATTTATAATAACGAATTGAAAACCGAGTGATGCTACACGCAAAGTTGTCCTAATTAAATATATATATATATATATATATATATATATATATATATATATATATATATATATATATATATATATATATATAGTTAGCATCAAATTCAAAATGGTGGACAAAATTGCCGGGAACGGAAATCAGAGATTCTTTAACTTTTATCTGTCACATTTGCAGCTAAGGCGTATGCCGAAGCTACTTCTACGATATAATAACAATATACAACAATACAACTTGAAGAAAATGTGCAAAACTTAATCTTAAAACAGATTTTTAAAAAGAAAAAGAAGCAAAACAAAACAAAACAGCCAGAAGGTATGGCGGTGGCTATAAGCAATGCTAGACGCATCTGACGAATAAAACAAAATGTTTTGGTTGCAATTATATCGATGCCGAGCATTGGGTGTGCGTGTGGATGGGACTGAAAAGAAAGAAAGGTCTGAGTTTGAGTTCCTGCTTATAGTCCAGCAGTAGAGCAGATAACCTGGAAATTTAGTTCCCACAAAGTTTTGTTTACTGTTCTTATATCTTTGGAGGGTGCTGATCAAGAATCTGGATGATGCCACCCTGGCACCCTTGAGCGTTTTGCGTAATATGCAAATTAAGGTGGCCATTACCGAAATTTCATTTCTGTGTCCTAATTCACTTATTATACAAGATAAACGAACAAATGTGGTGTCTTCACCTATGTTTTCAGAGTCTCTGATTCAGATTAGGTCATTGCCGAAATGATCCAATAATTTGCATATGCATAATTATGCAAATGAGGGGCAGTCATTAACAAAAATGCTTTTATACCAAAATCAATTTTATGGTAGATGATATAAGTAGACAAAGTATACTTATTCCAAGGTTATCAGGGCTCTAGAGTCAGATTCTGCCATTGCCATTTGACAAAGTGGTCCCAATATTTGCATATGCTTAATTATGCAAATGAGCACTGTCATAACTGAAAATTGTATGTACGCCTAAACTAAGAAAATTGCACCAGTTATTGGATTTGTCATTATTTGTAACTATGTGCCTGCCTAGCTTATCAGGATCAGTATTTTGAATCAGGTCAGTGCTAAAGTGGCACCATAAGCAAAATTAGGCAGATTCTACAAATCAGGGATGGCTATTTTTGGAAATGCATTATTTACACTATCCGCTGTGATACTGACCCTGTATATCTTCAACACATTGAACAGTTAATCCATGTTTCACATTTAGTTCATCATCAAGTCAATATTTTCATCATCATCATCTTCTTCTGTTTCTGTTCCTTTCTGCGTATTGTATGGATTTTGGCATTGTGTTCCTCCACGACAGGTACAGAAGAATGTGCATGGTAAGTGCCCTGATCCACACCCACATCTCAGAGAACTACACGGTTCATCAGTGGCACAGCCACAGCGAAGCAACTCTAGGACTTCAGGTGGCGCAAGGGCAACATCTGATGGAAGTGTTTTAGGAGTAAGAGTTTTTGTGGTTTCATCACGTAACCATCCGTATTTTGTGGGGTCAAATGATGGGGGATCTGGTTCAGGGGCTGACTTCCATACTGCTACTTGAATATGTGTGCGGAGAACATTTTTCCTGAATGCCTCATTGGTTGGCGGTATAGATTTTAGTTCTCGTTCTGCAGTTATGTTTTTCTTTCCCATTTCCTTAGACCACATTTCCACTCGAATTTCTGATAGATCACCTTTCGTTTTACTGCCATAGCATGCGCCAATGAACTCTGTTGCTTCCACTACAGCATCCTCCAATGACGAATCAAGGTTTCCTAAATGGTTAATAGGGTACCCTTCTTTCAGCTTTTTTACAACAGTCCCTTTTTCGATTCCGTGCAGCTTTGCTACAGTGTCACAGCCAGTGAGACCATGTGCAACCAAAAGATGTGGCACTATGTTTATACTGTTCTTCACAGATGCTTGTATATCAACTAAGGCCCTCTCAGAACTTGTACCTTCCATTGTTATATTACAGCTCAGATCCTGTTGATTGCAAAAATGCATTAGAAGAACAAAAACGTCAGTGTCATCACTGATGACTTTGATGCTCCTCACGCCATTGTTGGCTAAGTTTAACACCTGGTACACCATTGTGACATCTGCTTCCTCGTGCGTTGTTCTGAGATCATCTCGTTTCCTCTGATGGCCACTGAACAGTTCAACTGGAATTGGTTCACGACCTGATATAATGAGCCTCTGCTTTGTTGGTTCGCCATTAGCCAGTGATTTTTCTATCAATTGCTCACAGATAATGTCTATCAGCTGAATCTTGTTTTCATTGACTGTCAATACTACCTTTTGTGGTGGTAAAGGACTTGACAGATTCAGCCGATGTCGACGGCTCGCATGTTTGCCCGCTCTAGCTCCGCGTGTCACACTTTTTATGCTATAGTCATAGTACCTGTCAAAGGTGACGTAGACATCTGAAAGTGCTGCCTTACCCATGACATACCCAAGGAAGTTGCTGACGTAATCTTTTACTGTCCTTTTCTCCGGCCAATGCACAGTTCACAAAATTGCACACCCATCAATGACTGTAGCATCTACTTTCTCTGTTAAACGAGCAGAGACACCGGCTTGTAGTTTTTTCTTTAAGTCCGACTTGGTTGTTGCAATTCGCATTTCTCCATTTTCCTTGAACATGGAAGTAGGTACAGGAGCCAGTTCATGCTTCAGCACTTTTGTTAAATCTATGTTACGTGACTGCTGCAGTCCTAGCACTCGGGAATAAATTAGATTGACGTCATATATATCTTTGTCTCCTACTCGCACAGATATTTTGGAAATTTCCAGTGTTACGACTTGCTTAGGAATTGGTGTGTTGAAACCGGCAGGCCAGGTTTTTTCAAACAATGCCAACTGGGCATTCCCTATTTCCACAGACTTATCGACATTGACAGAGGGTGGGGCAATTCTACCGGTGACGATGTTAATTATTTCTTCTGGGTGGTCAGTAGGATCAAGTGGATCAGTGCACATCTGAAGTTTGCTTCGGATGTTCTGCCTGTCCTGCTTGTCAGACCTTATTCTGGCTGGCTTCTCCTCTTTGTGTGTCGATACCTCTGCCTGCGTCTGTCTTTGAGTCATGTTCGCGACATCATTTACAACTCTGCAGCAGATATGCATGCTGAGAGCCCAGCATTTCAAAGCTGATGGCTTCAGTGTAATGCCTATGATGTCCTATGGTCCATGTCCATATCGCATGAAAGTAGTCTCAATATACATGTCTGACCAAATCCCATTCCATATGCCTGGCTTGTGGCGCATTACGTGCTCCCCTTTCTTGAATTTGTTTAGAATGTCTTCAGGAAGTTTTTCCATAGATCTGAGATAGTATAGTCCATACCGAGCATAATTGTAATGGCCAGCTGCAAAGAAGTAAGGCAGCATGTCTTTAACTGCCCAGAGATGCAGAGGCCAATCACCCTCACGCTCTGCCCGAACGAACATCATCATGAAAAGTACCGGCTTGATCAGACAGTCAACCCACAGTTTGGTTGTTTTACTCTGTTGAGACAAAGAATCCAGTGAAATCAGCAGATCATCATAGCATTCAAGTTTATCAAGAACTGTGGATACAACTTCTTCAGTGACAATACGTGGTGCCCTAACATTCTGGGGGAACTTTTTCACTGAGAGCATATTTTGCACCCCACCAAAACCTGATTTCATAACATCATCAAGACCGCTATTGGCCATCAAGACTCCTACACATCCAACGAGACTCATGAGGAGATGCATACCACCTAGTCTAGGAATGAAATGTAAGAATCTGTCCTGGTAGTCCCACTTAATGCCTACTGCAACCTGGTACAATTGCTGATCGTTGGTGAATACCGTGACCACTTGTCCACAAGCATTGCTAAGTTTCTGGGCCTCAACCATTGCAGTTAACATAGTATCTGGGTCGGCCGGATTCATATCAATTAAAGGACGGTACACTGCTTTGGTAGCTGGTTGCACACCTTAGCCCTGTTCCCTTGACCGTGCTGTGTTAAAACCATTGAATTCAGGAGTGTCCTCATCAGATGTAACTTTCTTCAGAAAATCAAAATCCAAACATTTCGCTCGGTTGAGAGTTACAGCTTGTTGAGCTAATACACGCAATGGCAATACACTGCGCTTAGATTCACTTTCTGGCATGACTGGGGTTTTTTTTGGCCCATTATATCGCTGGACTGGACTGTCTTCCATCTGTCCATCCATTATCTCCTCTGCTTTAAGGCGAGGAAATGTTTCAAATTGTGTTGTCCCACTATTTCTATCATCATTGGCAGTAACATCGCAAGTGCATGCGTGCTCACAAGTCCATTTTGCGATGATATATTTGCATCAAAGTTGTCTGAAACAACTTGAATAAGTCCATCACTTTCAGTTCAAATGCCCATCAAGTTTAAGTTTTTGAATGCTGCTGTAGCAGCTGAACCTTTATAACGAAGCACCTCATCATATGAACAAGCCACAGAGAAGTCATAGAATTGCTCTATCAGCGACGTTTTACCAAGCACAAGACCTAGTGCTATTTGAAGGGTTGTGTGACAGTTGTTTATGACACTATTCACAATATTTCCAATGAGAGCAGCAGGTGCAGTATGGTTCAGCTTTTTAGACAACTTCATTAGCAGGGTTAGCATTGTTGGACTAACACATTCAAGTGCACAATCTGTATCTATACCTGCTCGATATGTGTTGTTCTCTGGAGCAAGTTGCTTGGATTCAGAGATAATGCAGCGTGCTACTTTCTCCAATGAAAAGTATATGTCATCATCATCTTCTTCCGGGACTAACCACAACAGCCCCGAGGCTTTGCTACGGAACACTAAAAGGTGAGCAACACCATTACCAGTTAACACTATTCAAGTGTATACTGAAAATTGAAGACTGAAGACAAATAATTTCTGGACTTTCTAGAGAGACTATTAGTAAGACTTTTACCATCTGATTATTATTGTTTAAACTTAGTTTCTCTGTAATTACTGACATTGTAATTGTATTTTAACTGTGTTTACTGTAAATCAATTTATTAAATTTTCAGTATCATTTGGTGTTATTATTTGTTGGTTTCACGATTAAAGGTCATTTCTACCATAACACTCGCCATAGAATCAAATAAAATTAGATCCATTTAATGTGACCAATCATTATATCAAATACAATTCTGACAAAATATTCGTGCATAAACAAGTTAATTTCATCCACAAAGCATACAGATGCAGACATAGTCATATTGTATCTTTTTATCAATTATACGGTAGGATTTGACAATAATAGCATTTTTGGCAATGACGACCCCTCATTTGCATAATTATGCATATGCAAATTGTTGGATAATTTTGGCAATGGCCTAATCTGAATCAGAGACCCTGAAAACCTAGGTGTAGACACCATATTTGTTCTTTTATCTTGTATAATAAGTGAGTTAGGGCTCAAAAATTAAATTTCGGTAATGGCCACTTTAATTTGCATATTATGCAAAACGCTTCAGGGTGCCAGGGTGGCACCATCCAGATTCTTGATCAGCACCCTCCAAAGATATAAGAACAGCAAAAAAACTTTGTGGGAACTAAATTTCCACGTTCACCCAAAATACAGCATTTCACTGCTGGACTATTATTGTTCTTAATCTCTTCATACACAAGTTTTCTTCTTTAACGTTTCTTCTTCATCATCATATCCTTCTTCATATTCTTTTTCTTCTTTCTCTTCTATTATGTCTACTATGTACCTCCTCTTCTTCCTTGTTTTCTTCTCCTCGACCAACACCGTATCTCCCTCTTTCTCCCCTTCTTCTCACCTTCCTCCTTATCTGCCTCTCCTTCCTCCTTTTCTTCCCATCTTCCTCTCCCTCCTCTTCGTCCATCCTCTACTTTCTCTGCCTCTCCTTCCTCCTCTTCCCATTTTCCTCCTTATCTTACTCTCTTCTCTTCTTCCCCTCATCCTCCTTCTTTCCCTCTACCTCTTCTTCGTCCGACCGTCTACCTTCTCTGCCTATCCTTCCTCCTCTTCCCATCTTCCTCCTTCTCTGCCTCTCTCTCTTCTTCTTCCCCTCTTTCTTCTTCTCTCCCTCTTCCTCCTCTTCGTCCATCTTCTACCTTCTCTGCCTCTCCTCTTCCTATCTTCCTCCTTCTCTCCCTCTCTCTCTCTCCTCTTCTTCCCCTCTTCTTCCTTCTCTCCATCTATCTCCTACCCGTCCCAACTTCCACCTTCTCTGCCTCTCCTTCCTCGTCTTCCTTCCCATATTTCTCCGTCTCTCCCTCCCCTTCCCATCTTCCTCCTCTCTCTCTCCTCTCCTCCCCATATTCCTTCGTTTCTCCCTCCTCTTCTTCCCACCTTCCTCATCTCTCCCTCTCTCTTCTTTTCTTCCCATCTTCCTTCTCTTTATTCTTTACTATAAAGGATTCCCACATGTACATAAATACTAGTAGTTAACCAGATAAGTTCTTATTTTCGTAACACTTGAACAAGAAACTCTTTGTTATTTCAAGTATCTCGATCAACTAAGTAAATATATTCCCCCTGAATTTGCTTCAATTACCACAGATCATATAATATCTACCGAGTTGAGAGTATTCTAAATTGGAAACCTATTTAAAGAACAGATATTAATATCTGTATTAATATATGTATGTGCTGTAGGAAAGTGCATATTGAAGGTATTTTGCTGCTAATGGAAAAATATAGCGAGTTTCCTCTGAAGAATGTGTGTCAGAAATGCCGAATGTTTGACATCCATTAGCTGATGAGCAATAAATCAATGTCTTAAACAAAACAATTTTACTTTTTTTCTTCTTTTTTGCATAGCACTATATGCCAGGCGTCACAAGCACATCTCCGACACGTGATGACCATTACTTATTTAAAGTTAAAGTTTGTTCCTGTTTAACGATACTACTAGAGCACATTGATTTGTTAGTCATCGTTTATTGAATGTCAAACATTTGGTAATTTTGACATATAGTCCCAGTGAGGAAACCGTTTTCAATTAGTAGTATGGGAACTTGTATATGCACTATCCCACAGCAATATAGTACGCACCACGGCATTTGATATATTAGTTGTGGTGCAATGGCCAGAACGGGCCAGAGAAAGAGCCCACCGACAGGTGTTAATCCTAGACCGACAGTGCTTTACCACTGGTCTACGTCCCGTCACCATTACTTATTTAATGGAAATGAACGAAGGAACTCCTTCATATTATCTCACCTTCATTCAGTCATCCCGACGCCATATAACCGTAAATAAACTGTGTTGAGTGCGTCGTTAAATAAAACAGTGCCTTCATTCATTCATTCAGTCATAGGGCGAGACGTAGCCCGGTGGTAAAGCTCTTGCCTAATGCGTGGTCGGTCTAGGATCGATCCCCGTTGGTGGGCCCACTGGGCTATTTCTCGCTCTAGTCAGTGCACCACGATTGGTATATCAAAAGCCGTGGCATGTGCTAACCTGTCTGTGCATATAAAAGATCCCTTGCTACTAATGGAAAAATGTAGCGGCTTTCCTCTCTAAGACTATATGTAAAAATTACCAAATGTTTGACATCCAATAACCGATGATTAATAAATCAATGTGCTCTAGTGGTGCAAAACAGACTTGTTTTTATCCATTCAGTCAGTGTAACGGACGCGTTCACTTCACTGACCTTTAATGTACAAGTTTTCTCCTTTTTTTAAATCTTATTTATTCATATGCCTTATCTTTTGTTGCTACCAATCCTGAATATGATTTAGTTTTCACGATTAAACCAGAAAGCCGTTTCAAGCCTCGGGGGAATATGATTTTGCGATTCTACCAGAAACCAGTTCACCTCGTATATTGCGACCTAGCTCGGGAGATTAAGATGAAATACCAGTGAAAAAAAAAAGATAAAGTCGACATGAAAAACTGATATTTGGAGTAAAGCTATTGACCACATGTTTTTACAAGTATATTTTAGAACTGAGTTCATATTGATAAACTGGCCTCGGTGGCGTCGTGGTTAAACCATCGGACATACGGCTGGTATGTACATGGTTCGCAGCCCGGTACCGGCTCCCACCTAGAGCGAGTTATAACGACTCAGTGGGTAGGAGTAATGCCACAATATCCTCTTTTCTCTCACTAACAACTAACAATTAACAACTAACCCACTGCCCTGAACACACAGTCCAGATAGCTGAGGTGTGAACCAAGCGTGCTTGAACCTTAATTGGATATAAGTACGAAAATAAGTTGAAATGAAATCCAACAATTACATTTGTTCAATTGGCCTAGGTCAAAACGTGGACAAGAACTAATAAACCGCAGTCGAGCCAGTATTGGGAAAGTTGTATTCCAGAAAATGAACATTGGTCAACCGTGGAATTACACACCGCAGTCGAGCCAATATTGGGAGAGTTGTATTCCAGAAAACGAGCATTGGTCAACTCACTCTCTCTCTCTCTCTCTCTCTCTCTCTCTCTCTCTCTCTCTCTCTCTCTCTCTCTCTCTCTCTCTCTCTCTCTCTCTCTCACACACACACACACACATGTATACCATCACTCAAACATTAATTCCTACTCCATCCAGCACAACTCAAGGCCTTTGATGCTCGAATCGTAGCTAAATAAATTTTTTTAATAAACTCTGCACTTTCCACTTGAACCATTTGCGTATTGATGAAGTTCATTTACATTGACATTTTCTAATCTTATTTGGAAGAGACGTAAATGTTTGGTTTCTCTAACGCGTATCAGTTGTAAAAGGTCATGGTGTGTGAGGCACCAGTACGCGTACTACGCGCATTCGTTTATTTGATTATCTCGAGATAAACAACATTTATTTCGTCAGTGAAGAGGTTTGGGTTTTTCTTTTTTTATCTCATTTATTTCCGTGTCTTTTTAGATCCAAGTCAGTTTCGGGCACGTTATCATGGACAAAGCGTAATCTATTTAGGCTGTCTGAATGAATGAATGAATGTTTAACAACACCCCAGCACGAAAAATACATCGGCTATTGGGTGTCAAACTATAGTAAAAGCAAATCTAAAGTGATGATCAACATCAATATAAAAATTCAACAGTTAAATAAAAACACAGTGTAAAGAACTGTGCAAAAATACAAATATCACAGATGGGTAATATTAAAATGTAGAATAAAAGTCAGTAACACGTAAAAATTGTAAAAGAAATTCTGGATGGAAACGAAATGTTTCCATCACATTTCTCTGACCAAAAATATATTGTCTAGTTTCTTTCAGATGCCACCAAAATGTGGCGCACCGTCAGATTACACTGACAATGCACACACTGAGGTGGAGGATCTTTCTTTCAGATAAATGAATGGATCAAGTTGGTATAACCAATGTCAGTACGACACAAGACTAGTTCATCCTTCCTGCACTGTCTTTATGAGGACTGCCACTCTCCCAAGACTGGCTTGATGGCCTAGGCTGTCTGATGCGGTATAGAGGTTAATGGTTAGTACTAAATGATGATGTTCCAATGATCGATTATAATAGAATATTTATCGGTTAGGCTCTATCGATGTAATAATCGACTATAAAAATCCATTATCGATTTTCACTGAAAATGTTAACTGTGATTATCCCTGCAGTTTAGATGATGGAACTGACGTAAGCATACTGAGGTGTGGTTTGTCTAAATGTTTGCGAAAAGGAAACAGATGTTGAATTTACAATTAGTAGGGTCTACCCTATTGCACAAGACAATAGGCACCGATTGTCCTAGTAACAAAAAAAGTATGTTTTGTTTAACGACACCACTAGAGCACATTGATTTATTAATCATCGGCTATTGGATGTCAAACATATGGTCATAGAGAGGAAACTCGCTACATTTTTTTCTATTAGTAGCAAAGGATTTTTTAAATGCACCACCCCACAGACAGGATAGTACATACCACGGCCTTTGATATACCAGTCGTGGTGCACTGGCTTGAATGAGAAACAGCACAATGGGTCCACCGACAGGGATCGATCCCAAACCGACCGCGCATCAAGCGAGCGCTTTACCACTGGGCTACGTCCCGCCCGTCTTAGTAACACATATCTTCTTTAAGCTCGTGTAATTTGAACCGATTGAAACAGAGGTGGAGAGAACGAGACAGACAGACCGAGACAGACAGATAGAGAGACAGACACATAGAGAGAGACAGAGATACAGAGAGAGACACACACAGTGAGATACAGAAAGAAAAAGAAAGAAATGTTTTATTTAACGACGCACTCAACACATTTTATTTACGGATATATGGCGTCAGACATATGGTTAAGGACCACACAGATTTTGAGAGGAAACCCGCTGTCGCCACTACATGGGCTACTCTTTCCGATTAGCAGCAAGGGATCTTTTATTTGCGCTTCCCACAGGCGGGATAGCACAAACCATGGCCTTTGTTGAACCAGTTATGGATCACTGGTCGGTGCAAGTGGTTTACACCTACCCAATGAGCCTTGCGGAGCACTCACTCAGGGTTTGGAGTCGGTATCTGGATTAAAAATCCCATGCCTCATCTGGGATCCGAACCCAGTACCTACCAGCTTGTAGACCGATGGCCTAACCACGACGCCACCGAGGCCGGTTAGATACAGAAAGAGACAGAGATGTTTCAAACTTATCTGTATGGCATTATGTTCCAAAATCATTTTGCAAACAATGGGGAAAACACATCCGTTTAGCAAAACCTCGGCAGATTGTTTAATCAGTAGATAACAGCTGTGACCCGTGGTCTAGAAAATGAGACAACGATCCGCTACTAACACTAGTTTCGTTTGGTAAGTCAAAGATCAAATATTATATTTAGCTAATTTACTGCATAACTATAAACAGCCGCTTCCGAACTGGGTTAACCGGTTCCATGTGACTAGATATAAATATATGTTATATATAACACGCGGTAAATAATACCAATATGCTCTTAGTATGCCATTCACCTTGACTAGTAATACATGACTTACGATAAATAGTTTGGTTCATTCTTAGTATGTATACTGAGTGAAACAGGAAATACGAAACAGAGCTAGTTTGCAATTCGATTACGTTTTATTTTTGTTTAAAGGCATATTGTCATAGACCACTTACCTATTAAATGGTCTAACAAAGTATTATGTGAAACATATGTATTTGATTTGTCCCTAAATGTACTTTATTCAACAATCTACATAACCATCGTACTCCACTTATTAATGATATTTTGCAAACAAATAATTGAATTATGGCAATGGTCTATAATTTAAAAATTAATATTGACAAGAGGATTGACATGGATTTCATTCCATCATGGTTTAGTTAAGGTGATTCAATAGCCAGATTTGGTTTCTAAACATTGATGTAATTTTCATTTATTATCCACTTTTGCAGAAATACGGTCCTTAAACCCGTGACAGTATGCCTTTAATTGCCACAGGTAAACTCACGGGAATGATAAATAGTTTTGGATAGCAACAAGCAATGCCTCTGGTTATTAATATATGTGTTAATTTAATAAATACATTTGCAAATTATATTAGATTTTTTCTGTGTTTTCTGTAGTTGGCGCACATAAGCGTATGAGTCGCGGAGCAAATACTTGAATTCGGGCAAAAAGGATGGATGTATTCGGACAAAATGAGCTGGCCTTAAACCATTTGGCCATGTATTTCCATCGTTCTGCTTCCGATATTTGTTGTAATCCATGTAAAATACATAGTATTGGTAATTTGTTAGCAAACGTATATAGACGTTTGGTAGTAATCACACTAAATGTTGTTATCCAGATCAGGGCCGTACCCTGATCAAAATCCTAGGGGTGGCACTAATTTTTATAAACAAATGAAACGCTATACAAATTAAACCCTGAGATGTGCATGCTATTTTCTGGTGTAAAAAAAAAACCCAGTGAGATTCTCAAGGGGCAACTGCTGCCCCCCCCCCCCCCCCCCCCTCGGTGGGTACGGCCTTGTAGCTTGTGGCATTTTTCTTTAATTCGGGCAAAAACAAATGGGAGTCCGTCCGTCTATGTTGGTTTATGAAGAAAACAAGCACCTGCATTTTAAAATTCATAAACATCTCGTTCATTCTCGCGAAATTTTGTGTTTTGTTTTATAACGTTTTGCGATAGGTGTGTCCAGAGATCAATTCTAACATGAACACAGTCCTAAAAAAAAAAAAATTGAATAAAATTTTCAGCATCTGATTCAGTGGTCCTCCGGAACATTTGCTTTTATTCTAAGTAAGATAACCCACTGATAACCCACGTGCCAAATTGACGTCTGCGTGTGTCTCGTGCAGATGGCAAAACAGCATGCAGACGACCTCGTGGCGTCATTAGCACGCGAGGTACTCGGTTTGTCTTCCTGTCCGCCCCCCACCAGGAGATCGCGTAGCGTCACTAATCTGTGCTGTTGTTGTAGCTGACGCCCCTGCTGCTATTGTTTATAATGTGCACAATAACAATTGAAAGCCTATTTGACAACACGTCAACGTACCGTTGTATTTGGTGTGAAAGCCAAGATATGATCATCCTGTTCTGCCTAGGCATGTCAGATATTTATATGTCGAAAAATTTCCCATCCATAAAAATACAAACTGAGCATGTTAAACGACGGCAATTAGACCAGTACCTACAAACATGGCATAACAACATCGAGTCTACATCCAAAGGCAAAACATAATATTTTATTTTTAAACAAACTTTAAATTTGGAAAAATACTTTATCAAATTACTCGAAAAATTGTGGACCATCCTTCTGAAATTCAGAACATGTACTCATAGAAACAGAACGCTGGAATAGCACCCCAGTTGAAAACAGATTATGTACATTGTGCGAAAAAAAATGATATTGGAGATGAATATCACTACTTATTTAAATGTAATTATTTTATGAATACACGCAAAAGGTTTATAAAGCCATATTATCATTTTTAAAAAAACCTAGCACATTTAAATTCAAAGAACTGTTTAATTGTAATAGCATAAGCACCCTCCATAATAATGTCAAAATTCATTTCTAAAATTACAAGTAAATTTAGTAAACCATAGATAAACATCTTCAATATCATTTGATACTTTTAAATGTGTATACAGCTATTTTAAAGTATGTTTGTATATACTTTACGAATAACTCCTGTTGTCATCTTGTCACTGAAAATAACTATTGTTCAATAATTCCTCATGTGCTGTTATTTGACGGCCAGAGTGTACCGAAATAAAGTTTCAAAGTTTCAAAGATATAGGACCATACTATTGAGGCATTTGTATTCACACAACCCCATCTTATATCCATATAATAAACAAATATTAGAACATGTATTACATAATATTTAGGTGTCTTCAACCATCAACGTTTTGTTCCGTTCTTTGTTGTTTGTTTGTTGTGTTGTGTGGGTGAGGCGTTTATTGTTGTTTTTAATCTCCACCAATCATAATATTATGGCATAGTATTAGTTTTATCTATTCCATATTTCTATTATGATATTTTATTTCGATTGTTAATCTTTTGATTGCTGTACCATCTATTTAATCAACATTTCGACTAATGCAGTAAACCTTTCCAAACAGTGACACAACACACATGATAGTTGTTGTTTTTGCTACATTTAGTAGCTGGCGCTTTTTCCTGTCACAACTACAAAGATCCATTTATTACTTACATTCTTGAACCATTTTTCTACACCGCGTATAGGATCTGTTTCCTTCCAAGAAGTCGCATTCCTGGTTGTACATATTGCGCCGTTCCTCGTCGAGAGACATCAGGTCAGAACAGTCTGATCCGTGCAGATTCGAGTTACACATGAAGCAGCGGATAGCCAGTCCTAGAAAACACAAATACATATAATATTATATAGTGAAGCTTAGAGTTAACATAAAGCAGCGGATAGCCAGTCCTAGAAAACACAAATACATATAATATTATATAGTGAAGCTTAGAGTTACAAATAAAGCAGCGGATAGCCAGTCCAAGAAAACACAAATACATATAATATTATATAGTGAAGCTTGGAGTTACAAATAAAGCAGCGGATAGCCAGTCCAAGAAAACACAAATACATATAATATTATATAGTGAAGCTTGGAGTTAACATAAAGCAGCGGATAGCCAGTCCTAGAAAACACAAATACATATAATATTATATAGTGGAGCTTAGAGTTAACATAAAGCAGCGGATAGCCAGTCCTAGAAAACACAAATGCATATAATATTATATAGTGAAGCTTGGAGTTGCACATGAAGCAGCGGATAGCCAGTCCTAGAAAACATAAATACATACAATATTATATAGTGAAGCTTGGAGTTACAAATAAAGCAGCGGATAGCCAGTCCTAGAAAACACAAATGCATATAATATTATATAGTGAAGCGTGGAGTTACAAATAAAGCAGCGGATAGCCAGTCCTAGAAAACACAATTGCATATAATATTATATAGTGAAGCTTGGAGTTAACATAAAGCAGCGGATAGCCAGTCCTAGAAAACACAAATACATATATTATATAGTGAAGCTTGGAGTTACAAATAAAGCAGCGGATAGCCAGTGCAAGAAAACACAAATACATATAATATTATATAGTGAAGCTTGGAGTTAACATAAAGCAGCGGATAGCCAGTCCTAGAAAACACAAATACATATATTATATAGTGAAGCTTGGAGTTACAAATAAAGCAGCGGATAGCCAGTCCAAGAAAACACAAATACATATAATATTATATAGTGAAGCTTGGAGTTAACATAAAGCAGCGGATAGCCAGTCCTAGAAAACACAAATTCATATAATATTATATAGTGAAGCTTAGAGTTAACATAAAGCAACGGATAGCCAGTCCTAGAAAACACAAATACATATAATATTATATAGTGAAGCTTAGAGTTAACATAAAGTAGCGGATAGCCAGTCCTAGAAAACACAAATTCATATAATATTATATAGTGAAGCTTGGAGATACAAATAAAGCAGCGGATAGCCAGTCCCAGAAAACACAAATACATATAATATTATATAGTGAAGCTTGGAGTTAACATAAATCAGCGGATAGCCAGTCCTAGAAAACACAAATGCATATAATATTATATAGTGAAGCTTGGAGTTACATATAAAGCAGCGGATAGCCAGTCCTAGAAAACACAAATACATATAATATTATATAGTGAAGCTTGGAGTTACAATATAAAGCAGCGGACAGCCAGTCCTAGAAAACACAAATACATATAATATTATATAGTGAAGCTTGGAGTTAACACAAAGCAGCGGATAGCCACTCCTAGAAAACACAAATGTATATAATATTATACAGTGAAGCTTGGAGTTACAAATAAAGCAGCGGATAGCCAGTCCTAGAAAACACAATTGCATATAATATTATATAGTGAAGCTTGGAGTTAACATAAAGCAGCGGATAGCCAGTCCTGGAGAAAACACAAATACATATAATATTATATAGTGAAGCTTGGAGTTAACATAAAGCAGCGGATATTATACATATATTATATAGTGAAGCTTGGAGTTACAAATAAAGCAGCGGATAGCCAGTCCAAGAAAACACAAATACATATAATATTATATAGTGAAGCTTGGAGTTAACATAAAGCAGCGGATAGCCAGTCCTAGAAAACACAAATTCATATAATATTATATAGTGAAGCTTAGAGTTAACATAAAGCAACGGATAGCCAGTCCTAGAAAACACAAATACATATAATATTATATAGTGAAGCTTAGAGTTAACATAAAGTAGCGGATAGCCAGTCCTAGAAAACACAAATTCATATAATATTATATAGTGAAGCTTGGAGATACAAATAAAGCAGCGGATAGCCAGTCCCAGAAAACACAAATACATATAATATTATATAGTGAAGCTTGGAGTTAACATAAATCAGCGGACAGCCAGTCCTAGAAAACACAAATGCATATAATATTATATAGTGAAGCTTGGAGTTACATATAAAGCAGCGGATAGCCAGTCCTAGAAAACACAAATACATATAATATTATATAGTGAAGCTTGGAGTTACATATAAAGCAGCGGACAGCCAGTCCTAGAAAACACAAATACATATAATATTATATAGTGAAGCTTGGAGTTAACACAAAGCAGCGGATAGCCACTCCTAGAAAACACAAATGTATATAATATTATACAGTGAAGCTTGGAGTTACAAATAAAGCAGCGGATAGCCAGTCCTAGAAAACACAATTGCATATAATATTATATAGTGAAGCTTGGAGTTACAAATAAATCAGCGGATAGCCAGTCCTAAAAACAAAATGGTTTTTTGTTGTTGTTGTTGTTTAGCGACACCATTAGAGCATATTGATTAATTAATCATCGGCTATTGGATGTCAAACATTTGGTAATTCCTAATGCAGCAAGGGATTTTTTATATGCACTTTCCCACAGACAGAAAAGCACATAACACGGCATTTGACCAGTTGTGATGCACTGGTTGGAACAAGAAAAAAATCCCAATCAGTTGAATAGATCCACCGATGTGGTTCGATCCTGCGACGCAAGCACCTCAAACGAGTACTCAACTGACTGAGCTAGATCCCTCCCCTAGAAAACACACATACACATACACACACACACACACACACACACACACACACACACACACACATATATATATATATATATATATATATAGTGAAGCTTGGAGTTACCCATGAAGCAGCGGATAGCCAGTCCTAGAAACAAAGATACAAAGTGAAGTAATGTTAACGAAACCACTAGAGAACATTGATTTATTAAATTTAACCGTTTAGCTTGGAGTTACCCATGAAGCAGCGGATAGACGGTCCTAGAAAACACAGATGCATAGTCAAGGAAAGTTAACGACACCACTATAAAGATTGTTTTGTTAACGACACACCTCGATCACATTGATTTATTAATCATCGGCTATTTGATGTCAAACATTTAAACATCTAACGTATAGTCAGAGAAGAAAACTGACAAAATGTTTCCATTAGCAGCAAGGGAACTTTTATATGCATTTGTCCACAGTCAGGAGGGCACGTACCACGGTTTTTGAAATACCAGTCGTGTGGCATTGATTGGAACAAGGAGGGGGGACCAGTCAGAGGATGGGTCCACTGGGGTGATTAAATACATGGTGCAGCAAAGTTCATGTTCTTTAACGACACGACTAAAGCACCGTGATTTATTAAAGGGACATACCCTAGTTTTTAAACACTAAGACATATTTTTGACTATTAGAGCAGTTTTGGATAACTGAAATCATACTTTGCTTAGATTTTATTGTTTAGATTATCCATTTCCGTACATTCGAAGTGTTTTTGGTAATCTTGGTGTTTTTAATATGACAAAATATACTCATGTTTTTAAAAACGTACGTGCGTCTGAGAAATAACAGTTATGGAGTGGAGTTTTAGTCTATTTTTAGAGGGTATTTCACCATTTCAAAGTAACAGACTCATGTTTCACTCAATTTTAACGTTATCCAGATGTGTTACAGGTTTTTCGATAATTAAACTTAGTGTTAATTTCCACGGGTTGAAACTAGGGTCTGTCCCTTTAATAATCGGGAAATTGGGTATTAAGCATTTAATAATTTTGATATATAGTCTTAGAGAGGAAACCCGCTATATTTCCCAATTGCAGCAAGGATTCCATTATATCCACTTTCCCACAGACAAGAGGGAACTGAACACGGCGTTTGATATACCAGTCGTGGGCACTGGTTGGGACGGGGCAAAAGAATGGGTCCTCTGTGGAGGGGTCGATCTTGCTATCTAAGCATAAACTACCGACTGAGCTAGATCCCATCCTGAAGTAATAGTTAAAAACATGTAGTAAGCAAAATAATACGATTGAGAGTGTTAAAGTGATTTACCACTTTTTGTGAGGGTTTTTGTGGGGTTTTTTAACGTCATCACTAGAGCACATTGATTTATTAATCATCGGTTATTGGATGTCAAACATTTTTTAACTTCTGACATATAGTCTTAGAAAGGAAACCCGCTACATTTTTCTATTAGTAGCAAGGGATCTTTTATATGAACCATCCCACATACCACGGCCTTTGAAACACCAGTCGTGGTGTACTGGCTGGAACGAGAAATAATCCAATGGGCCATCGACGGGGATCGATCTTACACCTACCGCGCGCGCGCACACACACACACACACACACACACACACACACACATCTATCAGATTATAGGGGTTTTATATATCTGGAGTGGTGGGGTTACAATATCTAGTGAATGGGTCACAGCCTCTGTTGGACTGGGGGTGGGGGGGACACACGCCATATGTTATCTTTATTTATATAGAGTAGGATAAAAAAAAAAAAACGTACATGTCCGACGTCGAGTGTGGTGCAGGGGCTGTGGAAGTGTTGGTTGCAGTCACTATTTCCTGTTAGTGTCGATGCTATCCTCTTTTTTTTTTCCATCAGTATATTTTCGTAGCTGTTCAGTGATTGAAATGTGGGGGACTCGCACACGGGTTTGTTAAGGTGTTTTTCTCTACGTGTTTGAAGTTTAGGGCAGTCAGTGAGAAACTGTGCTTGCCCCTCGACCGAGATGTTGCATAGTTTGCATAACCTATTGTTTCTCGTTTCCGTTTGAAGGCGATGGGTACGTCTACATATTCTCGTTTTGGTGAGATCTCGTCTTAGATTACAGTTGTTAAGTTTTGTATGTTGCAAGTGTGTAAGGTTGTGCAATGTGCTTGTAGTATATGTCACAGGGAATACGTATAGTCAGGAACTGTGTATAATCCCATGAATATTCTAGTTATTGTGCACAATACCTTATTACATTATTTATGTTTGGTCTACAATTATTGATGAAACAATGCCTAGGAATACGTATAAAATAAGCATCGTGGAAGTACATACTGCTAAAGAATTACATGATCCCTACCGGGCCCAACAAATTTTCGTATCTCCCAAGTTAAAGGGCGATAACTGTGAAAATGGGTACTAGTATATTGCCATGAAAGTTAAACTTTGTTTGTAACATTACATGATAAAGTTGCATGTGTATACAGAAACTTTGAGCTCAATTTCTTAAGGCACTGCGAAAAAAAAGTCCGGAAAACAAATGTTCATATCTCCTAAGTTAAAGGGCCATAACTCTGTCAACAATACATAAAATCGCCATGAAAGTCAAATCAGATCTGTAACAGTACATGATAAATATGTACAAAAAATTAGATCTCGTTATTATTGAGTCGTTGCCAAAAATATCATGAAACTATGTGGGATATACGCACAGACAGACAGACGGACGGAGAGAACGGATTGAGACAAAATCTATAGTCTCCACCACCCCCACCCCCTCCCCCCACCCGGTTGGACCGGTAGGTGATTAATAATTCACTACATTTCAGGAATTATGTATAATACCAAAACCTTTCAGGAATTATATACAATTCCTGGGTGAATCAAACATGACACACATTAATTAAATATTTCAGGGATTATAAAAAATTCCTGATTATATGTATTCACTGTAAGATATATATACATTTTCCTAATAATTAGAAAATAGAGATACTTGGTCACAAAGACATATAGAAATCTTTACTTTTCCTTAAAGTGACATTCCCGAGTTTGCTGCATTGTAAGATGTTTCCAACTAATAAAATATTTCTACGATTAAACTTACATATTTAATATATTTTACGTTTAAAATATCAGTATCTGTATATTCAATGTGTTTCTGGTCGTCTTAGTATTTGTAAGAAGCCGAAACTGGATTTTGTCTTCAAATAATTTCGTACGTACAAAAAAAGATATTTTAGGAAATAAAATTAAATTTAACCTAGTACACGTTTAATATACAGCCACTAATATTTATTTTATGTAGCAAAATATAGTTGATATGTAATTACAATAAAATATTAAATATTAACATCTTAAAAATTGCAGGAAACTCACAGAGGAATGTCCCTTTAAAGCTAATATTTATGTTTAAAACAGCAAGAGTTGTATCTAATGCATTTTTATAAATACATTGCTTGACGAAGTTTGTTTTGTTTAACGACTTTACTAGAGCACATTGATTTATTAATCATCGACTATTGTATGTTAAACATTTGGTAATTTTTACATATAGTCTTAGAGAGGAAACCCGCTACATTTTGCCATTAGTAGTAAGGGATTTTTATATGCACCATCCCACAGACAGAGTAGTACATACCACGGCCTTTGGTATACCAGTCGTGGTGCACTGGCTGGAACGAGAAATAGCCCAATGAGCCCACCGACGGGGAACGATCCTTGACCGACCGCGAATCAAGCGAGCGCTTTATCATTGGGCTACATCCCGCCCCAAAATGCATTGTTTTATAACACGGGCTGATCATAAAATAAATTAGCGTCAGGTGTACTTCAAATAAATATTATTTAAATATATTTTCGCCGTTTGAGGTAGAGTTATCATTTCATTTCATTTCAGTTAATTTAATTTAATTTCATTTCTCTGTTTTATGTGCCTATATCAATTTAATGTCCAGGCACGTCCGAACAGGGCGCAACTATTTATATCGCTGGGTGCTGTGGGTAGGTATTTATTGGGAGGGGAGGGGTAGGTTTGGGCTTTTTGTTTGTTTGTTTGTTTGTTGTTGTTGGGGGTTTGGGGTTGTTTTGGGGCATGGTAGATTTTTGCTGAGGATTCGTTTTAGGGGGTTTGGGATAGTTTCTTTTTTAATTATAATATTGCTAAAATATCAACAGCTAGTTGGTGTTTCCTTTTATTCCAATTAGCATCATGTTAATATTCAAATTTGTTAATGATTAAATAATTATCTATGTTTCAGAATGCCTCCCATGTATCGACCACAATGATTCAAACATAGGTTAGCATACGTTTTAGCTAATACTATCAATACAAACTACAGTATTTTTGGCATTCGGAAGGAAGGAAATGTTGTATTTAACGACGCACTAAACACATTTTATTTACGTTATATGGCGTCAGACATATGGTTAAGGACCACACAGATATAGAGAGAGGAAACCTGATGTCGCCACTCCATGGGCTACGCTTTTCGATTAGCAGCAAAGGATCTTTTACATGCACAATCCCACAGACAGGATAGTACATACCACGGCCTTTGTTACACCAATTATGTAAGACTGGCTGGAACAAGAAACAGCCCAATGGGTCAACCGACGGGGATTGATCTCAGACTGACCGCGCATCAAGCGAACGCTTTACCACTGGGCTACGTCCCGCCCCTTTTTTGCATTCGTTTCTCGTGTCAATGACTACAGGAAAACCAGATTCGAAAACAAAGACCAAAACGCATTAACAAACGCGATGATGTGTTTTGTGTGTTTTTTCTCATAAACAGCTTTAACAAGACCTCTGCGGTTATATATGCTTCTTTAAAGCCACATGTCTCTCTCTATTTATTCTGGCTGGGGCTGGGATCTAACCTTTTTGCAGACATCGGCCATTTAAGTGATCTCACAACCAGGTAAAATGGTGTAGTTCACTAATTCAGTGTCCATTATCGATAGCGATAACATCCGTATACTTGTACGGTTTCGAGAGTTTTCCCAGGACACCAGTTAGTGGATTACTCTGTGGTTAAGAATTACTTATTTTCCGTTTGAAGGCATTGAACGCAGATGATATTCAGGAGACTTGTGTTCGTGGTCATGTGAATGAAGAGGCGTGTTCACGTGGCCAAGCACTCGCGAAACACTTTACCAGTATTATCCAATTCTATCATATATCACTTTCAACTCACGTTAGGCGCTAAAATCTAGCGATCTGCCGCGATCTCTCCCTCTATAGCGGGTTTCCTCTCTAATATTATATGTAAAAATTACCAAATATTTGACATCCAATGGCCGATTATTACTGAATCAATGTGCTCTTTAGGTGCTACCTCTCTTAAAAATCTTAGATCTCTCGATCTCTCGATCTCTCTCTCTCTCTCTCTCTCTCTCTCTCTCTCTCATCCATCTACTTCCTCTTTCTATCTATCACTCATCACATCTTCTTTATCCCCCTCGCTCATCCATAGTCATCATCATCTCTCTCTCTCTCTCTCTCTCTCTCTCTCTCTCTCTCTCTCTCTCTCTCTCTCTCTCTCTCTTCTCTTCTTCATCCATCTACTTCCTCTTTCTATCTATCACTCATCACATCTTCTTTATCCCCCTCGCTCATCCATAGTCATCATCATCTCTCTCTCTCTCTCTCTCTCTCTCTCTCTCTCTCTCTCTCTCTCTCTCTCTCTCTCTCTCTCTCTCTCTTTCTTCATCCATCTACTTCCTTTTTCTATCTATCACTCATCACATCTTCTTTATCCCCCTCGCTCATCCATAGTCATCATCATCATCTCTCTCTCTCTCTCTCTCTCTCTCTCTCTCTCTCTCTCTCTCTCTCTCTCTCTCTCTCTCTCTCTCTCTCTCTCTCTCTCTTCATCCATCTACTTCCTCTTTCTATCTATCACTCATCACATCTTCTTTATCCCCCTCGCTCATCCATAGTCATCATCATCTCTCTCTCTCTCTCTCTCTCTCTCTCTCTCTCTCTCTCTCTCTCTCTCTCTCTCTCTCTCTCTCTCTCTCTCTCTCTCTCTCTCTCTCTCTCTCTCTCCCACACTCACGACGCAGCGTCGAGAAAGAACTATAATTAAGCTAAGCCAAAGCACTCAAATAGCTCCAAAATTACTTTCGTTGAACCGTTCCATACTATACGCCAAAAATTACCTCACGAAATTGCGCAAACTATTTAATTCTTGGACTCATTAGCCTACTACTGGACATTTTCAAAATTCAATAGAACAACAAATACACCCCGCCCGCTACTGACCCTGGTCGGGCTGCTTGTGCTCTCGCGCACTTGCCAAACGCGGGCGATCCCCTCAAATTATAAGTTATGTTAGTCACATGTTAGTTAGTTATTCATTAATACGAATATGAACATGTTTATTTGGATTGCCGATCATTTCACAGCGTGTTCCACACATAAATACATTACAATGCTTATACATCAAGTTAATTAACATTAATGAGAGAAACAGAGACTGCATAGCTCCTGCCCATTCAGCCTTACCTCGTATAGAATGGATGCGGCTCGTGCGTGCGGTCTGGCCAAATATATCGAAATATTATACATTAGTTTAAATGAGAGCGTCTGGAATGGATGCGTGCGATGCGTGCGTCTACAAAACGCTGGTGGCTAGCCCCATTGAAATAATCGTATATGTTGTCCAAAACGCAACCTGCAGATGCATCAGACGCAAAAGTGAGACCGCACGCACGCGTCGCATCCAATCTATATGTGCCTTTATTCTCAGGGTTAGACAGTGCCAAAATGCGAACCTTTAATTACTATACCAGTGAGGTCGATGACATAAAAACTTATCTCAGATGCTGTCTGTATATCGGCAACCCTCTTCCACCGTTCTGGAAACTTAAACCCGGCCCCAGATTTATTATGAGCGTGATCCTGTATTTTTGTCTATAGGATTTGCAACGGAAGACGACTCATTAAGAGAATAGCCTTTTCCTGTTATTATGTCATTAGACCAGATGTAATTAAATTTAGAGAACTGTTCAACTGTAAACGTGTCAGCATCCTTAAAAAACTTTGTGAACTTATTAATATTATAAATAACCACTTTTATATAGTTTAATCTTACTTATTTGTTTGTTATAAACACTTGTCACTTAACGTATGCGTGTATATGTATATATAATTTATATAATGTACTCCTCTCATGCCACCGGATGGTGGCTTTGAGTGAAATAAAGTTCTGTTCTGTTCTGTTCTGCAAACAACTCATTCCTTCACATCCTAGGGTAATTTCGTTTGGTAATATTCTATCCATCAACGAATAAAAAGGGAAGATATTCTCCGTGTTATGCATAAACACTATACCCACACGGTAATTACAGCCTGTCGTAAACGTATTTTAAATTATGCGTGGAATTTGTATCGCATCCCATCTGTATCTACACGATCGGACCGCTGCCAGCAGCATCAATGAAAAAGAATATTGCCAAAGTACTTTAAGCAACTGGTTTATGTCTAGAACTATTTACCACAGCCGACGTTTAATCACAAGGAAGCAGACGTCGGGTTACTAATGTAAAGAGTTTTTGGGGATCTTTTTCTTAGCCGAGTGTCTAAATGATATTCATGCGCAGTCCGGATCCTTTAATATGGAATGTTTTTATTCGCTTTTTTTTTCTTTCTTTCTTTTCCTCTATGTTTTGTGGGAAGGGAGGTGAAGGGTGGAGTGTGGTGGTTTGTTTTTTTGTTTGTAGTAAATAAAGATTTATTTAGAGATGCGGTTACGAATCGGTGTTCCCGGTTAACACGGTTTCAGCGAAGTGATCTTCTTCCGCTTCCGGGCACCTGCTCCACACTATTCGCGTGTTCGAAACCTCTGTTGTATATGCGCACGTTAAACTATTTATCCATCCATTCGTCCACACTATTCTCAAGGTGAGGGCGGGATTTAGAATAGCTGATAGGCTGGGAGGCTTTCAGCCGGCAGGTTGTTCTTCAAGACAAAGCACGTGTTCCACGTGTATGGAACTGTCGCAGTGTACCACCGCTAACAGGTGTCAGTGGAATTGGTGTAATGCCACCCCCACTAGCTCACCTCACCGATGCCTCTGAAAATCATTTCTATGTCCTCCTTTTCCTTCCTCTCTTACCACTATAAAACATGGTGTCGGTAATAGCGGTGCCAATTTCAAAATACAAAACACTGAACGTCCTTGCAAACGGCTCATCGAACCTCATAGAAACTCGGGCAAGCGCTCAACCACACCTGTGGCATGTATTGCGAGCGGTCGAGGTCACTCGCTTGCTTGGTTTTTTTTTTTTTTTTTTTTTTTTTTTTTTTTTTTTTTTTTTTTTT
>NC_054706.1:24780538-24785538 GCF_016097555.1 Gigantopelta aegis
ATTTGCCGTATTGTAAACCATCGAGGAATGCTACATACGAAAATCCAATTAATGAATGGAAAAAACCATGTATGTTTGCCAAACAAGCACAGCAGATGGCAACAGGGAATGAGTGAACAAAACAAAACAAGAGCGTGTTTAAAATAAATAACAAGCGATAAAATAAAAAATAAAAAATCAGAATAGTATTCCCCGTAGACCGGATAACATATGGCACGACTTTCGATACACCAATATTTTCCATTGAGTTCACCGGTGCAAATATCATCGGTTGTATCCGGTACTGAGATAAGGAAATTACATGACGGTGAACACACGAGCTCATTCACCAGATTAGGTTTTGCACATAATGTTAAATAAAGGGGGGTGGGGGTCGGGGGGGGGGGGTTGTTTAGCGACAACTGGAGCACGTTGATTTATTAATCATCGGCTATTGGATGTCAAACATTTGGTAATTTTAACATATAATCTTAGAGAAGAAACCCGCTACATTTTTTTTCCATTAGTAGCAAGGAATCTTGTATATGTACCATCACACAGACAGGATAGCACATATCACGGCCTTTGATATACCAGTCGTGGTGCACTGGCTGGAAGGAGAAATAGCCCAATGGGTCCACCAACGGGGATCGATCCTAGACCGACCGCGTTTTTCTACCGGGCTACGTCCTGCCACATACTATTAAATGAATGCGACATGATACAAGATGATAAAAAGTCATTCGCACAAATCGCTGAGCTTCAATTGTGTATCTATTTATTACTTTTCATTTCATTTCAACTTAGTTTCGAGCCTATATCCAATTAAGGTCCAAGCACGCTGCCCTGGGAATACACCTTAGCTACCCGGGCTGTCTGTCCAGGACAGGGGGTTAGTTGTAAGTTGCTAGTAGTTAATGAGAGAGAAGAGGGTGTAGTGGTATTACACCTACCCATTGAGTCGTTAAAAACCCTCTGGGTGGAAGCCGGTACCTGGCTACGAACCCTGCACCTACCAGCCTTATGGCCGATGGCTTAACCATGACACCACCGAGGCCGGTATCAGTCAAACAAATCTGAGCCCCGGTCCACGAAGTGATCTGAGCCCTAAGATCACCTTAAGTAAATAATTACCGTATGCCCTTACGATGATCTTAGCCCTAAGATCACCTTAACTACCTTATGCACTTGTAGTTAAGGTGATCTTAGCACTAAGATCACCTTAAGTGCATAAGGTAGTTAAGGTGATCTTATCACTAAGATCACCTTAACTACCTTATGCACTTAAGGTGATCTTAGTGCTAAGATCACCTTAACTACCTTATGCACTTAAGGTGATCTTAGTGCTAAGATCACCTTAACTACCTTATGCACTTAAAGTGATCTTAGTGCTAAGATCACCTTAACTACAGTGTGCACTTAAGATGATCTTAGCGCTAAAATCACCTAAACTATCATATGAATTTAATGTGATCTTAATCGCTAAGATCGCTTTGTAAAACGGGGCCCTGGACAACACCTCAGCTGTACAGAAATTAATATTGTTATTCCAAGAATAAACTTTAAGTATAATAATTGCATTTTGTTTTTAATTTCACAAAACACAATATTAACCAGAAAAGAAAAAAAACCCACGTACAGTGTTCAATGCGGGAAAGGATGAGGGTTTGGTATACCTTTAATGAAATACAACTGTTCCCAGCTTGCCGCTAGCGACAAACATGGATCTCGTTTAATGACGACCTTGAGAGGCTTGTTTCTTTTAAGTATAGGATGACATTTAAGTCGGAATTCGTCTCGGTGGGGAGATATTGATTATTGCCAGCCGCATGCGTACACGACTGGACTGATTTGGACGGCAGTCGCCATACATCACGCCAGTGCGTGGAGTGGCGCTCCGAGTTGAATGTTCAAGTGCAGTGGAAGGAAATGGTTTAGCCCGTCTCCTCACGTCCTGGTGGTCGATGGATTTTCAAACCCGCTCTTTGCTTAATGAGGACAGTAAAACGCCGACGATGGTCGTGGACGGATTCTTAAAGAACTCAAAGACAATGAGCCAGCTGGACCGTAGCCAGTTGCCATAGCTTGGCAGGTCCGAAGGAAACGAGGGGGCGGGTGCCCCATTCCCCACACGAGGACGAAAATGTTCGGGGGGAGGGGGTGTTTTGTTTTTTGTCCGACTGTATAAATATTATAAAGATACATATCTAGCTTGTGCCTCCAACCACCACTAGAGGCTGTGTCCCCGCCACTAAAGTTTTGCCCCTCCCCTCCAAACAGAGCCCATTTATCCTAGTAGCACGTGTATACCCGCGCTTCAGAGGCCCCCGCGGTGATGTGTACATTTATTTTCCCCAGGTCCTTTTTCCCCTCTCCCCGAGGGGGTTGCGAAATATATATCCTGGGAAAGGATCCCCGCTATTATTTGTGCTACAGACCCCGCGGATCCTTAAACCGGCTCTGCCTCCAGATATCGTTCTTACGGACCTGCCTATAGGTGGGTGGCTGGGGGACATTCAATTTCTAAGGAGCATACTTAATTGAGGCGCGCACACAATAGCAAAAAACCAGCAGATCATACGGTGGGCCAACAGTATTTCCGGGGGGGGAGGGGACCTCTCCAGGCTACAAGCCAGCAATGAGTCTTGTTAGCCACGATTCCACCGATTTCGTACAGACAAACATGTTTTAGGCACGGGAAATAGATAATGTATTTGACTAACCACAACATGCAACATGTCTGTATATCGTCATCGATTAGAACATGCTATGCTACAATTTCTTTACGATACGCACGATTTACGGAAATAAATTACTCGACGGTAAAATGTATACGCGTCTGATATACCACTCTTCCATAACCCCAAGGTCATTGTGAGTTCTTTGCGAACCATGTCCCCATAAGCGTACGGGCTCCCATTTTTGTGGGGGGGGGGGGGGGCATGCTGGTTTTGGCCCGAATTAAACGAAAATGCCCGAAGCTGGATAACAACACAGCTATATAGGATTGCAAACGATCACTACGTATTTTTACATGGATTACAACTTTTTTTGCGGGTACAGTGATGGAAATACATGGTAAAAAGGTCTTACGTCAGCATATTTGGCCCTAATAGCTGTATCATGTTTGCCCAAATATGAGGTTTTGCTCCAACACTAGGGATGTGAATGGTTTATTTTAAAATTGCAGACCCTAGTTTCAACCCGTAAAAATGGACATTAAGTTTAATTAAATCTACACGCCTGTAACATATTTGGATAAAGTCACAACATAGTGAAACAAGAGTTTGTGACGTTGAAACGGTGAAATATACTAAAACTCGACTCCATAACCGTTACTTGTAATAAGAAAAATGCATTTTGCGATATTAAAAAAACCTGGATAACCAAAAGCACTTCAGATGTACGGAAATGGAAGGAAGGAAATGTTTTATTTAACGACACACTCAACACATTTTATTTACGGTTATATGGCGTCAGACATATGGTTAAGGACCATACAGATGCTGCTAATCGAAAAGAGTAGCCCATGAAGTGGCGACAGCGGGTTTCCTCTCTCAATATGTGTGGTCCTTAACCATATGTCTGACGCAATATAACCGTAAAAAAAATGTGTTGAGTGCGTCGTTAAATACAACATTTATTTCTTTCGGTCGGTAAAGCGCTTCCTTGGTTGGTTTGAGTGAAAATTAAACACTCTCGGTGGACCTATTCGTTTGCGTTTTGGGCATATACACCATATTATTTAGACATTAGCACGAAATACCTTTTCAATTCTTTATTTTATTGTTACAAATAGGCTGACCTCTGCAGTTCTTAAATCACTTCAATCTTTGAGATTTTTATCTGTTATTAAATAACATACGTGCGTTTGATGTGCTGAATATTCCTGTGGTCAGCCTATATAATATTGATTTTTTTAGTGCCAGTTAGCTAGTAACTGTATACTAACAGAAATCGCAATGACACGATCCTCTTGATACTGATATGCTCGTAAAAGTGAATGGCTGCATGCATCTTAAGACATCGATTTTACAAACAGCCGAGGAGTTTTCGCCGAGTTTTCGGCCGGGTCACGTTTGTGAGGGACTAATTGAACCTTTCTACCAGATGAAGTGATTAATTATAGCTCGGAAAATCACTGTCATTCAATTTACTTGATTTCTTGTGGGAGACCAGGGTCCGCCGACGTCCAAACGAGCAGCGGATGGTAGAGGTCAGCGGAGATAGAGAGGAGGAAGAGTGGTAGGGGTGGGGACATGTGTCGCAAAGAGATCACACTGACCTCGGGGTGATGGAGGAGGGATATATCAGTAGGGTTTTGCTATATAAAAAAGAGACAAAAAGAAAAAAAAAGAAAACCAGAAAAAATGAATGTTAATTTTGAAGTGCGTCTTTTCTACTACACGGCACCTTTTTTAGTTTGGCCTTGGACTATATTCGAAAATGTTTTCGCAAAAGCATGTGTGGGTTGTTTTTTGGTTTTTTTGGGGGGGTCGTTTTTGTTTTCTTTTTGTGTGTGGGTTTTTTGTGCTTTTTTTTCTTCTCTCTTTTTTT
The DNA here is from genome assembly GCF_016097555.1 of Gigantopelta aegis. Taxonomy (NCBI): domain Eukaryota; kingdom Metazoa; phylum Mollusca; class Gastropoda; order Neomphalida; family Peltospiridae; genus Gigantopelta; species Gigantopelta aegis. The sequence continues at coordinate 24,785,075 of NC_054706.1, forward strand.
TTTTTTTTTTTGGGGGGGGGGGGGGGAGGATGTTGTTTTATTTGTTTTTTGTTGCGTTTTGGGTTTTTTGTTTTTGTTTTTGGGTTGGTTGCCGTAGACATTTCTTAATTGCTGAGGTCGGTCTTAAAATAGTGTGCATGTCTGCAAAATGTATAACGCATAGATTCAAGCAATTAGTCTGATGGACGTCATCAGGAATTATTGGAAGGGCTTTATTTCTAGCATGGAATTCAATGGTAAATTTTATCACTAATATATATTTTGCTGAAAGTAATTAGGAAAACAACAACAAAAATAACAAAATTTATAATAATAATAATAATAATAATAATAATAACAACAACAAAATCTACCAAAACATATAAAATCCTCTGAAAAAGGGTTCGTTTGCACTCCTGAACTACCCCCCCCCCCCCCCCCCCCATACCCAACCGGGTATTATTCTACTGAAAAGGGTGATTCTT
>NC_054706.1:24790538-24844035 GCF_016097555.1 Gigantopelta aegis
TTTTATTAATATCAAGGGATCCTTTGTATGCACCATCCCACAGACAGCATGTAGTATATGCTACGGCCTTTGATATACCAGTCGTGTGCACTGGCTGGAACGAGAAATAGCTCCCACAAACGGGGATCGATCCCAAACCGCTTTACCACTAAGCTAGGTCCCGCCCCGTAACGCGTTTAGAACACTCGCTAGTCTGTTATTTTATGTTATTACTTTTTTTATTATTATTATTATTATTTATGTCTAAGTTAAACTTGTCAACATAGGGTTAATATATATAAATATACATACACGGTCGTTGTCGGACTACGTGCGCTTAATATCAGCGGATAGAGGGTTAAAGCAGGGCAGGCCCGGACAACTACCTCGTTTCAGTATCGACCACGTGCTGATTAGCACATCCAAATGCCAAACGGTGCGTTACGGAAGAAAAAAAACGCATCAAAGGCGGCATCATCAGTATTACCCAACAAAATCATGCAATTTTGATAAGCATTCGATTATAATCGATACTATCTTATTCAACATGTCGTGCGGCTGAATTACGAAAAACAAAGGTCGTTTCACTTGGTGCGATTCGAAGTAACGTTCTGTAGTACATCAGAGCGGAGCGGATAGTTTTGTCATGCTCATATACCACGAAGGTTTTGAGCATGTCCGTCCCGGATCCGGAACAGATGTAGTACATCAGCGTGTATTGGAAATAATTGATAGAATCAAGCGTAACAGTGGAAGCAAATACGTGGAAGGGAGGAAAGGGCTAATTTTCGCTGATTGGTACTATGGTATACTTCCGAATGATTTTTTTTTTTTTTTAACTTTAGAATAGGCTGCTCTTTTTTAATCAACCATGCTGACTAGGGTAGTGATGGGGTTAAATGTGGAACGGGGGGCGGGGGGGGGGGGTGTTGTGGTTCAGCCTGATCATTCGATTAATCCTCCAGTACGGTGAAATAATAATGTCATCGTATGTAAGATGACTACATCTTTCCCAATTCGTCTGTAGGTGGAGTGCCCCCCACCCAATATTTCTTTATTCGTATATTTCGACTAATTAAATTGTAACAGATTTACAAAACGCGTTGTGACAAAGCGCCTTAAGGACCGTTAAATGAACTGGAGATGGTATAGCTCACCATGACAACAACGGCTTGTTCTTTTTTCTTACACCGGAAACTTTCGTTCCTTTCCGCATTGTGCGTTACTCAATATATAATTTAGACGTACAGGGTTGTTTTATGTTTTTAACTACATGCGCTGAATTGAGCATTAATTAATTATGCATGTACAAGTTGACGCAAGACACAAAAATTGAGTTCTGCTAGAGTGGGAATGCGCTTGCTACGCTTCACGTTAAACAGATAGAAAGAAAGAAAGAAAGAAATGTTTTATTTAACGACGCACTCAGTACATTTTATTTACGTTATATGGCGTCAGACATATGGTTAAGGACCACACAGATTTTGAGAGGAAACCCGCTATCGCCACTGCATGGGCTACTCTTTCCGATTAGCAGCGAGGGACCTTTTATTTGCGCTTCCCACAGGCAGGATAGCACAAACCATGGCCTTTGTTGAACCAGTTATGGATCACTGGTCGGTGCAAGTGGTTTACACCTAACCATTGAGCCTTGCGGAGCACTCACTCAGGGTTTGGAGTCGGTATCTGGATTAAAAATCCCATGCCTCGACTGGGATCCGAACCCAGTAAATACCAGCCTGTTGACCGATGACCTAACCACGACGCCACCGAGGATGGTAAACAGATTGACTGCACCGAGATTTAATCATTGACGAACGTTAGCGTTCTACATTGTCACTGAACGCAGTAAAACTTTTATTGACGTGTAAAACTAAGTAGTAGATGTAGTTCCAGTCAACGAGTTGGAAACATTTTCGTAATAGTAGGCCTACAGTATAAAACGTCAGTGGCGGATTTAAGGGGGGGGGGGGGCTAAATTTGCTTTTTTCATGTTTTATGTTATAGAATCTGAGGAATCCCTTCAGGAACGTTTGTCATTGCCCTCCCCCCCCCCCCCCCCCGTCAAAAAAAAGAAGAAGATTTTCAGGATCCTCCAATGAACGTAGGCCTAAGTTGTAATTGTTACCAACTAAATATGCAATACCATATATATTCTTAAATGGACAATAGCATGTATATTATCAAATGTACAATGTCGTGTGTATTTTTTAAGTACAATATCATGTATATTAATATGTTATACGTACAATACAATTATGTTTTATATGTACAATATTGTGTATATTTTCAAACGTACAATATCATGTATATTTTATATGAACAATATCATGTAAATACACGCTATTGTACGCTTTATAAATATACATGGCCTTGGCTGACGCTATATAACCGTAAATAATATGTGTTGAGTGCGTCGTTAAATAAAACATTTCGTTCCTTTCTGTCCTATACATGGCATTGCATATTTGGTCGGTAATAATTACAACTGCGTTTTATAATACAGTTATAAAAATATTTCCCACTCTTCGACTGGAATTACATCTACTATTTAGTATATTTTACATGAAAAATATGTATATGTTCAAATGTACAATAGCGTTTATATTTTAAAGGGACATTCCTGAGTTTGCTGCAATTTTTAAGATGTTGTCGACTAACAGAGACTTTTTGACGACTGTAATTAAATATCAAATATATTTTTTCTGTATAAAATATTAGTAGCTGTATATTAAACGTGTTTTTGATCGTTCTAATATTTGTACTAGGTTAAATTTCATTTTATTTCCTAAAAAAGGATTTTTTCGTACGTACGAACGTATTTGAAGCTTTGAGCTTCTTACAAATATTAAGACGACCAGAAACACATTGAATATACAGACACTGATATTCTAAACAAGAAAATATATTTATTATATAAGTTTAATCGTAGAAATATGTTATTAGTCGGAGACATCTTACAATGCAGCAAATTCAGGAATGTCCCTTTAATATAATTATAGTTAAACATTTAAATAGATCAACCAATTTAAGTTTCTTCTAGCGACGCGACATTCTTTGATGTTAGATGGCTACAATCTTCAATCTAGATGACATACAAATTCAAGGTTAACCCTTATAAAGTACTACGAGCAGGGCACTTGTGGAAGATTTAGTTGTACAATGTAATAAAAACAAGAATTCCGCGGAATTAAATCCCCTACTCCCCCCATATACACGCGCGCACACATTCACACACATACATACATACACACACACACATACACACACAAAACAAATAGACACATACACACACAACACACGCAAGCACACACACACACACACACACACACCTCCAATACTGGAACAAATCCTCCAATTCGGACAAACACAATGGAGATATGATGTTCGAGCAAAATGAGCTGGCCAGAAACCTTTTCACCATGTATTTCCAGTATTCTACCCACAATATTACATGTAGTTGCAATCCATTTAAAAATGCATAGTTATTTGTTTCCAACCCTACATAGCTAATAGTAATGCTAATATGAATAAATGTTGTTATGCAGATTCGGGCATTTTCTTTTAATTCGGAAAACAAAATCAGCCTCCCCCACCCCCCACCTTCCTCTCCTCACATACAAAAATGGGACGATATCCGCCGATAGCAATAAGATACGAGTTTACAGAAATTGTAATGGTATCTGTGTTTGGCATTATTGAACTTAAGTTGTAGGATAGGAAGACGAGATACTTTAAGTTTATTAAAATTATCTGTGTTTGTATTTTGCATTAGTGAAGGGTGTCATAGGGTGGGGAGCCAAGACTGTGAGTTAATTAAACTGTAGTCTTAGTTGTGCTTGACATCACCGAACGACGTTTTAGGATGGGAAGGCAACATGTTTAGTTTATTAAAACTATCTGTGTTTGTCTTTTGCATTAGTGAAGAATGTCATAGGGTTGGGAGCCAAGACTGTGAGTTTATTAAACTGTAATCTTGGTTGTGCTTGGCATCAGTGGACGACTTTCTAGGATGGGAAGGCAGCATGTTTAGTTTATTAAAACTTTCTGTGTTTGTCTTTTGCATTAGTGAAGAATGTCATAGGGTTGGGAGCCAAGACTGTGAGTTTATTAAACTGTAATCTTGGTTGTGCTTGGCATCAGTGGACGACTTTCTAGGATGGGAAGGCAGCATGTTTAGTTTATTAAAACTAGCTGTTTGTGTTTAGCATTAGTCAATTCTTTTATAGGATGGAAAGGCGATATTGCAGCCTAATCCTAGATTTTTTTTTTTTTTAAATGGCGAAAGTGTCTTTATTTTATTGACGTAATGTCAGATAACGCAGAAGAGCCTTTAATTTGGTTCTAAAGGCCCGCGATTAATTCCCTTTAATTCTGTCAATCGAATTGATAGACATGGTTGATAACAAAATATGTGTGACGTTCCGTCGCTATGGACTACTTATCTGCCACAACAGTTTTAAGCCAAGTGTTAATAAGTTCGAAATGGTGTTTGTAGCACAACCGTTGAACAACACAACAAGCCAGAGAACTAATTTCACTGGAAACAGTTTTCTCTCAATAGTTACATGGCAGGTGTTGAAATGAAAAACATGGTCGTTTGTTCGTTAAATGACAGTCTGTTGACGATACACGTCATCAAGAAGGACAATTGAAATGGGTCCTCGATATTTTTAAAGGGAAGGGGGGAGGAATGGTGGGCTGGGGCTGGGAATACATGTTTATCTTTGGGTGGTCTAAAAGGCGATTAAACCTATCATCTGTAGAAAAAAGAGCAATGTTTTGGATTTACAAAAATCAACCGCTTTTTCAAAGGCTATGGTTCACATTGTAATACGGATAAAAAGTTAAAACTTGTTTGCGTTAAATGACACCACTATATCGCATTGATTTATTAACCATAGTCTACTGGATGTCAAAATTTGGTAATTATGTAACACTGTCTTAAAGGAAGTCCAATACATGTTTCAGTTACCAGCAAAGGATCTTTTATAAGCACTTTCCCATCGACAGGACAGCACATACCATATCATTTGATATATCAGCCGTGAGGCACTGGTTGGGAAGGGGAAAAAATCAATCAGAGAATGGATCCACCAATGGGAAAGTACATATAAAAGATCCATCAATGCAACCTTTCACTATATTTAATGTGGTTAATCATTAAAGTAAAAACTGTATGTGTTAAAAGTTTTAAAGGGACATTCCTGAGTTTGCTGCAATGTTTAAGATGTTATCGACTAACAGAGACTGTTTAACGATTGTAATTACATATCAAATATACGTTTCTGCATAAAATATTAGTGGCTGCATATCAAACGTGTTTCTGATCGTTCTAATATTTGTACTAGGTTAAATTTCATTTTATTTCCTAAAATATAATTTTTTCATACGTACGAAATTATTTGAAGACAAAATCCAGTTTGAGCTTCTTACAAATATTAAGATGACCAGAAACACTTTGAATATACAGACATTGATATTCTGAACAAGAAAATATATTCAATATGTAAGTTTAATCATAGATATATTTTATTAGTCGGAAACATCTTACAATGCAGCAAACTCAGGAATGTCCTTTTAAAAGTGTGTTTGTTTGTTTTGTTTAACGACATCACTAGAACACGTTGATTTATTAATCACCGGCTGTTGGATCTCAAACACTTGGTAATTTGATATATAGTCTTAGAGAGGAAACCCGCTAAAAAACAATTCATTAGTAGCAAAGGTTCTTTTATATGCACCATCCCACAGACAGGATGGCATACACCATGACCTTTTATATATACCAGTCGTGGTGCACTGGCTGGAACGAGAAATAGCCCAATTGGCCCACCAACAGGGATCGATTCCAGACCGATCACGCATCAAGCGAACGCTTTACCACTGGGCTACGCCCTGTTCCTGTGCGTGTTAAAATATAACAGCTCCAAGTAGCAGACGAAATGCTGTTATAGTAACACACATACATAGATATACGTATGCTCCCTAGTGGTTCCATCATCATAGCGTCACGCAGACCAATCCTGATATAAATATTAGATAAGCAGTCCGCGATACCATTTGCCACAGCGTTTAGGTTACCTTACACTAAACTAATTCCCACTGGTGATAAAGTTAACAGTTTGCAATCAAACTGATACCAGTGGCATATAAAGCTGTCGGGACAGTCTGCCTTATGGAGTGGAGCTTTGCTTATAAGGGACGGTAGAGCGCTCTCTAGAAGCGCGGTCGTTCTAGGATCCACATCGGTGGGTCCATTGGGCTATTACTCGTTCCAGCCAGTGCAAAATGACTGGTATATCAAAGGACGTGGTATGTGATATCATGTCTGTGGGATGGTGCATATAAACGACCCCTTGTTAATAATGGAAGCATGTACCGGGTTTCTTCTCTTAAGACTACATGACAAAATTACATATTGTTTGACATCCAAAAGCCCTATGGGCCCACCGACGGGGAGCGATCCGAGGTATATTGTAAGAAGGCAAGTGATAATCGTTTATAACGACAACACACAAGACGTATTTTACGATGAGATAGTTTCGCTTTACGGCAACACACCACCATTTGTCGCGTCGTTACTTCCTGTAGCAGTTTAATATAGTCCGTTTTAGGGAATAGTTTCTCATAAAACAAAAATTCAACAAAATTCTGAAATGCTTTTTTTAATCGTTCTTTAACTATTACACGTAGGTTGATCTCTATATTATTTAAGTAACACATTGGTTTGACACATTGGTTTGACGTTACGTGTTATATGTGGTTTAAACAATATTTATTCCCAATTATAATGCTGGTTGGGGATTGGCCAACAGGCAAAATGCGTATATCAAGGCCTTTCCCTTATATGTAGTACTAACTGATGACAACTGTGCAAGTGGTATAGTGCCACTTGTATAACGGCAACACGAGGCGATGCTCAGGCATGGAGACCGTTAACTGAACAATTTCGTGGTCGACCTGTGTTGATTTTGTACACTGTACTTATCAGTTAAGAGCACTCCCTAAAATTAGTAGTCACATGACCCTCTCGATAGAGTTGCATTTTTTAAAGAATATATTCTGACATAGAACTTGTATTCCACAGCAAGGAGTAATTAATGTTAACAGACCCGAGCAGAGATGAATGATACGGAACATACGGCACTGGCAGATACACGCATATGCTTGTTTCTTAGTAGCTGTATCACCACAACGCTACACAAACCATACCCTACATAAATGAGATAAGACGCCCATGATAGCATCAGCATTACTCGAATTAAACACGGCACACGAAAACAGGCAACCACGAAGACATGCAGCTGGACAGAGAACAGGCCTCGGTAATAATATAGTGGTTAAGCCATCAGCATAAATGCTGATTATGTTCTGTGTACGTACACATGTACATGTACACAAAACTCCAGTTAAGGGCGAGTTAAAGTTAACAACACCCCTAGAGCACTTTAATTAATTAATTAAATTAATTTTATCTAATGGATTTTTCCATTAGTAGTCATGCATTTTTATATGCATTTTCTCACAGACAGGACAGCACATACAACGGACTTTGATATACCAGTCGTGGTGCATTGGCTGGAATGAGAAATAGCTCAATGGGCCCATCGACGGGGATGGATTCTAGACCGACCGCGCACCAGGCGACCGCTTTACCATTGGGCTACGTCCCTGACTGCAAAGTCGTATTGCTGCACATGCACTGTGTGTTAAGATGGATGGCTTGATTTGAAAAATAGATGTTGCCGTCAAAACAGCAAAATAAGATGATGTTACCTTTATCCTATTTTATGTTAAGTCGATATAATGGTCTGAGACATTCTGACCACAAAATCATATTTATGTTTAACTGAGGTGGGAAGCTGAACAGGAGAAGAACAAAACTGAAAAATAATTTGTTTTAAAGACACCGCTAGACCAGATTGATTAATTACCAATGTCATACATTAATAATTCTGACACGCTGTCATCAAAGGAAACCTGGTACATTTTTCCATTAGCAGCAAGGGATATGGCATATGCACTTTAACGTTTTCCACACATGAAAACATTTATCAAGTCATTTAATACATCAGTCGTGGAGCAAACGCGCTACTGACTGAGCTACATTCTGGCCATTTTGAAACTTAGATAGTTCTGCCAAAAACGTCAAGCAAATAATATGAAGTCGTCTATAAATTATTGTGTTAAGCGGATAGATTCTCAAATCTTAACGCTACATAGCAGATCGGATTGTATTGATCGAAATGCTGGCGACCGGTGTTATCCGAAATTATCTCGCCTTACCATTTGACCGGGGTTGTCACTTGAAGAAACAGCAAAATGTTGTTGTTAAACACTGGCCAAATAACCCATGTGGTCATTACACTCGAATCTCTTCCGATGTAAGCAATAATGGCCGGTTTATTAGGTCGATATTTACAATCACCGTGATTCACATTGTGTTTCTCTTGTCTGTCGTTTAGTCAATAATGACATTGACAGTTTTTCATCTGGTGACTTGCAAATGTGTAAGTCAAATTAGGATGGGATCTGAAGCTTGTAAGTAGAGCCTTGTCTGAGATGTGATGGGTTGTAGGATCGATCGCCCTCGATGGACTGGTATTTTTGAGATTTGTACTGACGACAGCGAGCTTGAACCTTAATTAGATATAAGCACGAAAATCACTATAAACAACATAACAACAACTTTATATTTGTTGTTGCTGTTTATGTGTGGGTGGTGGGTGGTGGGGTGGGGGCTGTAACGCGACAGAGGTTCGGGTGATTGGATACCAGAAAAGCTCACACGTCAACGTGCTTGGTGCCTTGTTTGATACGAACACGAAAATTGATACACAATACCAGATCCCATGAGCCCAGTACATAATGTAATGCATTAACAAAGTGCATTGTGACGTGTTCGTGCATTAGGGAGATTGCTCGGTACGTTGTGTGCACCTGCTTCCCCACAGCATTGCTAAATGCTGATCAAAATGTCATATTGTTTCTACACACACCTCATCTTGGTCAAACAGCCATGGATCACTATATCACCGAGTGCATTAATAATCTTAGTGTGCAGAATGTATCCCAGTGGTAACGCACTTGCGTGATGCGCTGTCGGTCTATTTCTTGTTCCAGCCAGTGCACCACGACTGGTATATCAAAGGCCGTAGAATGTGCTATCCTGTCTGTTTGGATGGTGCATAAAAAAGATCCCTTGCTACTCCTTTCTAAGATCATATATCAAAATTATCGAATGTTTGACATCCAATAGCCGATGATTAATAAATCAATGTGCTCTAGTGGTGTCGTTAAACAAAATACATTTTAATACTTTTACAGCTCAGCCGACTTCCGTCCAAAATACTTTCAAAATCATCTAACAGTTTTCTAATGAAACATTTTCAACATCGTCTTAAAACTTTCTGTCAGCTTTCCAATAAATGCCTCTTTGATAGAGTTTTGATTAGGAATTTCTTATAAATATTACTTTTAAAAGATTTGATATGTAAAAAAAAAAATTAAATATTACTTTTAGAAGATTGACTATCTAGACTTTGGTAGGTGAATAATTAAAAATAAAAAAAAAACCACTCGATTAGTTTCAACAATACGTGTCTGCACACGTATTAGGAAGACTGGACTCACGTCTATGACGTCGAGTGTCTGCATGACATTCTTAGATTTGATTAAATTCTTTAACAATTTCACCGTTTTAAACGGATTTCGTAATTTACATTGTAAAAGCAAATTAGTGTACAAACGTGTGTTCAAGCGCATATGTTAATGTGCGTATGCATACTATGGTACATATTAAATGCCGCATGCATAAAGTTAAAGTGTGTTTTGTTTAACGACACTACCAGAGCACACCGATTTATCAATCCTCGGCCACCGGATGTCAAACATTTGGTAATTTTGGCATATAGGTTTAAAGAGGAAACCCGCCATAATTTTCTATTAGTAGCAAGTGATCTTTTGTATGCACTATCCTACAGACAGGATAGCACATACCTTTGATATACCAGTCGTAGTGCACTGGCTGGAGCGAGAAATAGCCCAATATGTCCACCAACGGGGGTCGCATGCATTATACTATAAATAGCTGTGGATTTTTATTGTACTTTCTTGATAGATAAATAAAGGATACTAAATGAGTTGTTTTGAAAAAGTAACTAACGAGCGAAAGTGTTACTCGAAACCGTTAGTCACAATGGGACATATGGAAATGTTATTCCTCTGTGCTCTATCTCACAGGTGAGTGATAAATAGAGTATTCGTCGCGAGTGTTTTTTAATATGGGAAATATCAACCGAGTCTATGTTAATCGGTATTAATTTGTCATGGCTCTGAAAAAACAACTACCGATTAACTAGACGTTGTTGATATTTTACAGATTAAAAAACACGAGTAGCGAATTTTGTTTATCCTTTAACACTTCTAAAATAACATTTTAAGTCGCCTATGATGTCATGCACTTTAATTAAATCTGATCGAAAAGTTACGCTCAGGTTTTCAAGTCTTGATGACTTTAAACAAACGACCCATTGACAGCAAAACATTTCGAATCACAAATAACACACGATGGGTGTGAAAGAAAGAAACTGATATAGATAGAGGATGGTCCATGGAGTGCCAATTGCCGGTCAGGGATTCTAGTGGGGTTGTATGCAAAATAGCCAATGCAAGATCTTGTGGGGGTTTTTTGTGTTTTTTTTTTGTGTTTTTTTTTTTTTGGGGGGGGGGGGGGGGTTTTAAATGAGGTAATGGAATATGCTTATTTTGGGGTCCCCACTACTGCCACCGATGTACATTATTATCCCACCCTCCCCTAATATAAAATATCGTCTATCCACATAATAATATATGGCCTGTTACAAAACCAATATAACATACAACAAGTTACTAACGTAAAGGTATCAATTTAAATAAATTCCTCGTTGAACAATTTATAAAAGTGCCCCGATTGCAGGGAACAGAACGTTATTAGGCTTACAACACAAATATTAGTTTTCCTCGCGTTTCGGCTTTCTGTTATTTGCCGTTCCTGCCCGCTCGACACAATTTCGTACCAGGCTGTGAAATTATCTAATGGACCAATGTTTTGTTCGTCATTTCGAGAATTAGATCGATACCAATCATGATCAGACGTTAAAGCCGTCTCCATCTAATACCTATAATATAATACGCAGTGCGATTTTAACAGTTTCTGATCGTTCTGACCGCTTCTCATCTTTTGATCTGTACTGCCAATAGCCTTCTTTGTACTTACCCGATGCTGCATTTCGCAATGATATGTTTGCGCTCAATTCCTGTCGACTACCGTGCCCACATTGTTCTAAATATTGCGTACAAAAATGAGCTCCACAAATATCTGTGGCTTTATGCATGACGGCCGTGTACCGGCCTCGGATAATGTGGGCTGTATATCTATGTGGATTTGCACGAATTGATTATTTAAACAAGTAATGTGTAGCTAAACATAAGTACAGGTTTGATAAACGTGTGTTGTCGTTATCAACTGTTATTGTCAACATTGCATTCATATAATATACAAGCATGCCGCCATGTTTTGTTTTTCGTTTTTTTAACGCTTTGTAATACAAACCTAAAGTATAGTGTCCTTCTTTGGGGTGGTACAAGGGAGGGGATATAATACATTATAATATAACAAAGATTGGCAACTATAGTCAAAAGACATCGCAAAATACAATCAATGTAGGTAGTCCATTCGAAATTGCTCGAGAATTACATATTTAATAAATAGTAGATCTATATGTATAATAACTAGTGTGGACAGGGCCGGATTTAGACCTTGGGGGGCCGGGGCCGGGGCTCGGGGCACTTCAGATTCGGGGGCCCCTCGACATAGAAATTAAATTACATGAAAAATAAAAAATATTAACTAATTTTATAATTATTACATTTATTAATACAGGAAGTTCTTAGTCTGGGGGACCCCTCTGGCAGGGGGCCCGGGGCAATTGCCCCCCTTTGCCCCCATATAAATCTAGCACTGAGTATGGGGTTGGTAATACATGCAATAAACATAAGTTGAAAAAAGACTACAACATATTTTGCACTACTAGAGCCGTTTTTTGTATCATTTAAATTAGAAGTTACTTACATTTTATTGTTTAGAATATCCATTTTCGTACAACCGCTGAAATATGCGTCTTGGCCTTTAATGTGAATACTGTATTCTATGTGATTAAATAATAAAATCACGCTCGAGATTACAGCTTTAAGGGCATACTGTCACGGATTTAAGGACCTTATTTCTCTGAAAATGGATAATAAATGAAAATCACATTAATTGTTGGAAACCAAATCTAGCTATTGCATCACCTTAACTGAACCATGATGGATTGAAACCCATGTCAACCCTCTCTGCAATTTTAGTTTTTGAATTATGGACCATTGCCATAATTCAATTATTTGTACAAAATATCATTAATAAATGGAGTATGGTGGTTATGAAGATGGTTGAATAAAGTACATTTAGTGACAAATCAAATAATTTTTGTTCAGGTAATACTTTGTTAGACCACTAAATAGGTCAGTGGTCTGTGACAATATGCCTTTAACATCACCAGATAATGAACAGTGTATGGTTATGAGCAATAACTGCAATGGTCTTTCTCAGGGCCATGACTGTAGGCTGTGGTGCGACGGGCAGTAACAAATAAATAATCGGGGCAAAGTAATATAAACAATTCTCCAGCTAAACAAACATAGCACTTTTCAACTGAATTAAGACTTCTTTTTACTCTTTTTATTTCTTTTTCTGACACACAAGTGACACCACACACACACACACTCACACATAAACACACATACACCACCCCCACCACCACCACCCCACACCTATCCCCCACACACACATCTCCCTAGTTAAGACCCTATTACTTGACGTGCTATTTCTGCAAACGGATCCACCGTTCCTAGATCCCCACATCAAATCTCATCTTTCTTTTTTCTTTTTTTTTTCTTTTTGCTCGTATAAGATATCAATTCATCGGTGTATTGTTTTCATTACCAAAGTGTTTTGGGTAAACATCGTCTGGGCAATAATCGCTTTGTATTAAAAAAAAAAGCAATTATTGCTTCGTCCTTGTTTATACACTACAGTTATCGCCTGCATCGTTATGACTGCCATTCAATGTGCATATAACGTTCGTCAGTTCTGCTTTCCATTTCAGCTGGTTGTTACCGCTAGTCATTTCAATTCCCCGTTGTGGCTTATTAAGAATATGAAAGCTTTTTAGTGCTATCGATATCTGGTGCTTTGTACCCAATCAACAAAATGGCTGTTTATATATGTTATTTTTAGTTTTTGCAACAAATTAGGATAGAAAATAAATATTGAACGTCGGTGGTTTTACAAATTGGAATGTATAATCTAAATCTATTTTTGTTCTTTTTTTCTCTCAGATTCCTCAGTTTTAAACTTGAATCTCGCCTATTGCAATGAAAAAAACAACCTCTTAAATGTCATGTGACACCCCGTTGTTTTCCACTTTAAAGTGACAAAACCTAGTTTTTAAACACTATGGCGAATTGTTCACTATTAGAGCCGTTTTTTATTATTGAAATCAAACATTACTTATTTATTGTTTAGAATTATCCATTTTCATACATATGAAGTGTTTCTAGTCATCCACGAAATGCATTATTGACTCCGTTTTTTTTAAAACGCACATACTTCTGACAAGTAATGGTTATTGATACGAGCTTTAGTCTACTTTTTAAGGTCATTTCCCCGTTTCAACGTCACAGACACGTGTTTCACTATATTGTAATTGTGCGTACAAACGGGTTACAGGTTTGTAGATTAACCAATCTTAATGTACATGTTCACAGTTTGAAACTAGAGTCCGCGACTTTAAGACATTATTGATCAAAATTCAGATTCTATGAACAATCTTTCTCTGGTTTTTATTATTCACGCGTATTGTCTGGGTGGGTTGATTAAGAACACCGCTTGTACCACTTCCATTACAAAAAAATTAACGTTATCACAGATGCGAACTGAGTTTCTTCAGGGGAACCTACAAAGCAATATATCCAAAATGAGATAATATGGCACAAGGCAAATGTTAAAGGTTTGCTGCAAGCGTCAAATAACAGCATGATGACAAATACACAAGCAAATCAGTTCCTGTTGTCGTACATTCTCAATCTCCGTGTGAACGCCTTTCCTGTTATTTAGCCGCGGTGTCGCGTTGCCAGCCAGGAATCGCATTTTCGGAATAAAGAAGAATTGGGCCGCCCGTAGTTTTACGCTAAATCAATAAATGCTAAATCGGTTTTGCCTTTTGGTGATGAAGGCTCGCGGCCTGTGGACGAGTTACTTTAAAAGAATTGAATGTACCACCACGCTTCGATCACGAACGAACAGTGTCATGGCAACAGCGAGGGGAAAGAAATGACTAACCATGACTTTTTGAAAGCCCTTTTAATCATACGGTGGAAGGGCGAGTCCAGAACTACCGGAACGGCTATACTTTTAGACAGATTAAAATGCCAGATGTGCTATTTTACAAATCCAACAACAAATAAAACACATTTTTAAAAGAAAAAACTATTTGCTAGTTGATTAGTGGTTAGTAAGAGAGAAGTGGGCGTAGTGGCTTTACACCTACCCACTGAGCCCTTAAGAAGTCGCTCTGGGTTGGAGCTGGTACCGGGCTGCGAACCATATTCCTACCAGCCTGTAGTCCGATGGCTTAACCACTGCGGCACCGAGGCCAATGAAGCTATCACTCTTGCTTCCCATCACTCCCCTGAGACTAGTTCAAGTTTAATTATTAGCTCCCCGTACAATGTGAATAATTTATGTCATGTCAGTATGGTAATATCTTATATGGCTCTCCATAATCTACGTTAAGGGAGCAATGTATCACTCCCCTATATTTTTTCTCAGGTCAAGGTCTCTTACTGTTGCAATAAATTTCATACAGAGTAGAATTGGAGTCCATACTATCACTACTATCATTTGTAGAAATTTGTTTTAGCAGTAGGCTATGAGAGATCGACTATAATGGTACGTCTCAAAGGCATCAGCAGACGCCAGTAATATATTAAGTCACATTCTGGGGGGGGGGGGGGGGGGGGGGGGGGGGCATTATTTTCAGCACTTCCCCCGGCTCATTTCCAACGCCCATGAATACAATGAATGCGTTAAATAAGCATTCTAAAAATTGTAATTTAACAATGACATATGAAAATGGCGGATATCTTTCTGAAAGTGGCGTAGCGAAGGGGGCACGGGGGTCCATCAATCAAACCTTCTTTTTTTTGTTATTACTGTATTAAATTTAAATTCAGTGGCTTTTGAATATCTTACCCAAAATCCCTATTTTAGAGTAAGTCAGGACATTAGGCTGATGAACATTTTACCACCGAATTTAACCTCGCCCGTTCGTGCATTTTATGTGCGCATGTCTCCTCCCCCTCCCCCCGCCCCACCTCCACCACTCCACCACTCAACCATTAAATATCCAACGATATGGGCAGACTTACCGAAATTTACAATTTCTATAATCTATAAATCGCTGATCTTCGATTGTGGCGCGCGCGGGCGTTAAGCTGCAGCTCATTATTGTTGATTTGTCTGCTCGTTATGTAATGGGTCGCTGGTCTAAACCGTGTGACCTGTAAAAACTAATAACGCGCCAGGCACCAGACCTGGGACCAAGTCATGTCGGAGAGCATCGATTTCCATTAGCGGAATCACCAGGAAGTAATACGTCTTAAATATTAATGCAAATGAATATCGCTATGTTCAAACTGGGAGTCCATCGTAAACATCGTTTAACAGCAGCTCGCTTTCAGATACTGCTTAGTTGGGGGTTTTGGTTATTCGACGAGGTGGGAATTCTCATCTTTATCATATAAACATATCGGGTGATTTGCAACGCTAACAGATGGTACTTTTATCCTCTTTTTTTTGTTGTTGTTGTTGTTGTTGTAACTGAGCAAGCAAAGGGTCCGAAACTCTTATTCCAGTTCTTAATTTTGATTTGAGAATGGGTTTGTTGTTGTTGTTTTTGTTGTTTTTTTGTTGTTTTTTTTAAATACTAGATATAAACCGGGAAATTTAGATGGCATGTTATGACCTTACACTGGGCTTCCCCACCAAAACAAATATCACAGCCGTGTATATAGCCAGCCCTCTTTAACCGGCTGTCGTGTATATAGTCTCTTCTATATTATGTGACAAGGATGGCGGCTTCCGTTACGGTTGTATTTATGGAATTCATTTTCGTCACGCAATATCCAGAACGATGTGTGTATGGTAGTCGACTGGACCTGACAGCAACAATGTCCTTGTGAAGAGCAGCATAGGTTAAATACAAAGAAGGTTGTCGGCAGTACAAATCAAAAGATGAGAAGCGGTCAGAATGGTCGGAAACGGTTAAAATGGCCACGCGTACTATATTATTATTATTAAAGATGACATACTAGTACATACTGACATGGTTTCTATTCGAAAACCCCATCTTGAGTATCATTCGTCGGTACCATGATCTGAAGAGAGACTAGAAGGACGGATGCTAACAACAAAAAAGAAACCTTCTTTTTTGCAATGGTGGATTACGAGTTCTACTACCCAATATCCCTCATTTCCTTTTACAGGCGAAGTCTGTTCGGTGTTAAGCAACAGTAAATCATAAGCATTCACAGACAGGGGTTATGATTATTTTACAATACACCCGATCTACCGGTCATCTATAGAGCACCATTGACATAATGTGGTAACAAATAAATCTATACGTTAGTCTCACCCAAACAGAATTCAGTGAGTCTGACAAATAGTCGCTCAGGTGTTCTTTAGACCAACAGAAAATACGACTAAGAACAATGGTCATCGCCTCCTTAGCCAAAAGTCAAAGGTGGGATAAGCAAGCGAATCTTTAAATAATGGTATGGTATGGCATGGCATGGTATGGCATGGTATGGTATAGGGATTAACATGCACATTCAGAGCAAGCAGTTTTAGCGCACGCCTGTCATGGGCAGGACAGGAAAGGTTTGTTGTGGGTGAGAGAAGGGAGTACCAGCAAGAAAGCACCAGCAGGCAGGCCGACCGGTGTCGGTAACAGGCGGGGGGGGGGGGGGGGGGGGGGGGGTCAAATAATGGATCCACAGTATACATTATTTCTTCAAAAAATGGTTTCTGCCAAAGGCCTAGAATCTGAGGAAATTTGTTAGCCATCCATTATGGAATATATACAATACAGGTGACCTTCTGGTTTCATCCAGCCAGTGCACCACGACTGGTATATCAAAGACCGTGGTATGTGTTATCCTGTCTGTGTGATGGCGCATATAAAAGATTCCTTGCTGCTAATCGAAAAGAGTAACCCATGAAGTGGCGACAGCGGGTTTCCTCTCAATATCTGTTTGGTCCTTAACCATATGTCCGACGCCATATAACCGTAAGTAAAATGTGTTGAGTGCGTCGTTAAATAAAACATTTTCTTCCTTCCTGTTTCATATTTTCCATACAAACAGATAAATGTGTGTTCATATGTTACATATTATACCTGACCCCTTCTTGTTGTTGAGGAAGAATGCTGGATATTAACATTTAAAAACACTCTCATGTATAGTCCTAATATTTAAACATTCGGAATACATCGTCCATCTCTTTCTTCCCGTAACACGCCATTTCGTGATTAATTTTGGCTGCAATCTTCAATTTATGTCACAAAAAAACATTGGTGTTAGCCTTTACGAAATGCCGAGTATAGAAAAACTGTTTGCGTGTTCAGACGTACATATTAAACATGGTTAAGAGATTTTGTAAAGTGATTTTATTTTTTTATTTTTTTTATTTTAGATTAGTTAAAAGGATGTTGTATGATGGAGAGGGGAGGATAGTACCTTAAAACAGCAATCTCGAAAATATGTTTCGTTTTAATCATTTGACCATTTAACGTAGAATCTGATAATCCACATTAATTTTCTTTCTGTGACACGCCATTCTTCGATAACCTTCAGCAGCCTTCGTTAATTTACGTTGCGTTTGTAATGTATTAATTTGCTGCTAGCAACAAACATGGGCCGCCTACACTAACGATCTCCGTAATGATGAGGCCTTATTACAAAACATGGCGGAAGACCCGTTTGTTCCAACTGGTAACAAGGCATTTGACCGTAAGCGTTGATAACACATCAATTATATTTGTATTTTGCATTACATAATACGGTGAGATGTGGGTAAGAAATGTTACTTTAATGTGGACATCATATCCAATCAATGCATGGGCGGATCCAAGGGGGGGGGGGGGCCAGGGGGACGCGTCCCCCCCAAAAATGGTTCAAGTGCCCTCAAAATGTCCAAGTGCCCTTTTTGTTTGTAGATTTTTTTTTTTTTTAAGTAAACAATAATTATATTGTAGATAAATGAAATCAAGATTTTCGTGTACATGCGCAAGCTTGCAGATATGTGTCTGTGTTATTGAGTCTCAATGGGGCCCCATTGAGGTTCTAACGCGAGTGACGCCAATTTACTTCATTATTGCTAGTATATTATGACGTAGAACTGTAGGAATTCATATTAATTGTAAATATCAAAACTTGTAGTAAGGTGCCCTTTTGACGAGTCAATGTGCCCTTCTTTTTTGGTCCCCCCCTAAAAATATTTCCTGGATCCGCCCATGCAATGATCACCTTAATACCGTCCATTGATGACAGCGTATTCCATGATGAACTATTTTCGTCGCCTCGGCTACAAATTTGTGCGACAACAAAATTATTTTAATAATTGATGTTTAATTAATTGGCGTTGTATTACCGAGTGCGTGTGCTATGATAATTAATCAAAAATGAGTTTGCGAAAATTGTTAATGAAATCATTTCTAGAACAATGGTTTTAATTCGCTATTCGGGCACAGCGCGTTGGGTTTTTGTTTTCTTTTTATGGAACCTAAAGCTGTATAGTTTTAATTCCCTTTACGGCCACAGTGCGTTGTCTCGGAAATCTGGAACTTCTGTTATGTTTGGTTTGGTTTGTTTTATTTCCCTTACAGAATGAATGAATGGATGTTTAACAACACCTCAGCACACACACACACAAATACATTGGCTATTGGGTGTATTCCCGTACAGTAACAGTGTGTTTCTTCATAGTATAGTCATAGTAATAATCATAGTCATAGTCATAGTCATAGGTTTTTACATGCACATTCAGAGCAAGCTGTTGTAGCGCACGCCTGTCGATTTATGCCGGCCCCTTCGTTAAGGACAGGAAAGGGTTGGGGTGGGGTGGAGGTGGGAGAGGGGACCACACGCGCTTGACATGTGCAAGATTGCAAAATCAGTCCGACCAGGGTCAGTAGCGGGCGGGGGTCTTCAAAGGTCTTTAACAATGGTTTAAATACTTCACGCAGCAACAGTGTACTGATAGAGAAAACCCCACGTGGAACAATAGACGAAATTTAAGTCACTACTTGCGTTCTTTTGTCTTTATTTCATAATAATTATAATGTGGAAATGAGTAAGTTAAATTTTGTTTTGTTTAACAACACCACTAGAGCACATTCATTTATTAATCATCGGCTATTGGATGTCAAACATTTGGTAATTTTGCCTAATACTAGTAGTTTTAGAGAGGAAGCCCGCTACATTGTTTTCATTAATAGCAAGGTATCTTTTATATGCAACATCCCACAGATACAACAGCGCATACCACGGCTTTTAGTATGTCAGTCGCGGTGCACTGGTTGGAACGAGAAACAGCCAAATGGACCCACCGACAGGGATCTGTCTCAGACAAGCGCTTTACCACTGGGCTCTAATGTGGAAATGAATGACAATAGTGTGGAAATGAATGACAATAGTGTGGAAATGAATGACAATAGTGTGGAACTGATAACAAGTAACATGGTGAGTTCCTCACACTATGGACTGAGGGATTTGCCTCCCTGCCGTCACTACTAGTATTTGCTTTAACTGTTTGTGTGGTCCCTTATTTTGTTTATGTCAGTATAGTTAGTCAGAAATCTAGAACTATGGTTTTAATTCCCTATACGACAACGCGTCGTTTCCAGTAATTGTGTGTCAGGAATCTACGACTGTGGATTTAATTCTCCGTACAGTACAAACGTTCTAAAAATAGCACAATACTGCTATACAGTGAATAGATGAAATTAAATTAATATGGCCAAGCGTCGCTAGTGTTGACAGGTAGACAGTGAATGAATGAATATTTAACGACACCCCAGCACAAAAATACGCATCGGCTGATGGGTGTCAGAAAAAACATTAGACAGTGGAATTACTGGTAATACTGGTAATTGTTTGTATTCATGGAGTGGGTTTGTTTTGTGTGTGTGTGGGGGGGGGGGGGGGGGATGTTTTGTTGTTGTTTTGCGAGGGGGGGGGGGTGCGGCTGTTGATTTTCATAAACCTCCATATTACTGATAACTTGGGGATGGGTGGTGGTGGTGGTGTCTTACGTTGCAATCTAAAGTAATGACATGCAATGACGACATTTACTAACGATTTCCAGCAGGAGATCGAATATATCGTTCTTATAATCACACCGAGCTGGTAATGATTTCTTACTGTAGTTCCTAAACACAGCTATTGGGGACGCCATGCGACTAGGGGGCGGGACGTACCCTAGTGGTAAATCGCCCGCTCGATGCGCGGTCGGTCTGGGATCGATTCGCGTCGGTGGGCCCATTGGGCTATTTCTCGTTCCAGCCAGTGTACCGATTAGTATATCAAAGGCCGTGGTATGTATCTGTGGGATGGTGCATATAAACGATCCCTTGCTGCTAATCGAAAAGAGTAATCCATGGAAAAAACCGATAGCGGGTTTCCTCTCTCAATATCTGTGTGGTCCTTTACCATATGTCTGACGCCATATAACCGTAAATAAAATGTGCTGAGTGTGTCGTTAAATAAAACATTTTCTTCCTTCCTTCATACTATAGGGTTAAACATACACTAGTATTCTGAGAATACAGTGCGGGACGTAGTCCAGTGGTAAAGCGTTCGCTTGTTGCGCGGTCGGTCTAGGATCGATCCCCGTCGGCGGGCCCGTTGGGTTATTTCTCGTTTCAGCCAGTGCACCACGACTGGTATATCAAAGGCCGTGGTATGTGTGATCCTGTCTATGGGATGGTGCATATAAAAGATTCCTTGCTACAACAGCTTGCTCTGAATGTGCACGTTAAACATTTCCATCCATCCATCCAATAGAAAAATGTACCGGGTTTCCTCTCTAAGACTATATGTCAGAATTACCAAATGTTTGGCATCCAGTAGCCGATGATCAATAAATCATTGTGCTCTAGCGGTGTCATTAAACTAAACAAACATCAAACTGACAATACACAATTCAGTCTCCTGTCGGATAACAATGTCGGACCTGGACCAAAATCCTCCTCATGTCACCCTCCCCCCACCCTCTGCAAGTAATATTTTAACTACCCAACATAGAATGTAGATCAACCTTCTGGATTTATATAGTTACTTTATTCAGTGGTAAAATGTAGCTAGGTTTATTATTAACATAATTTTGTTAATTCGAATGGCTTTTTTAAGAGGACATTCGATCGAATTATTTTTGTCTTTTTTATTCATTTTTTATTTTTTATTATTTTGTTATTTTTTTTATTTATCTTTTTATTGTGTTTGACGGTTTAGATATTTAGCACTCAAACGTCAATACTCTGAGAGTTAAGCAAATAGCAGCCCGTTGACATTTATTCCACGTTGTTTTGGTTAATCCTGGAATTGCATACACGGATCGAATAGCTCATCTCTCAAGTCTTGCGTTTTGATTACATTGGAAACCGATCGCTAGCAAGCAAACAGCCGAGCGGACGAGAAATGACATCTACGATATTTATTATGAATGGAGACAACACCAACGACGCATCGCGAGGACGCAAATATCTAGAAACCAACACCTACCTTTTTCGACGAGAAGAGATATCCACAGGACTAGAGGAAGAAGAAAACCGAAGCAAGCCCTTGCATCCATCTTTGATCAGCACATACGAATGGCAGGAACTAACATCCGGGTTACTCGATGCTTCGGGGGAAAAAAGCAGAAGACACAGCTGGCGTTAGTTATCGTCTGCTAGTGTTCAGACTCGTCTGCGAGCCAATAGTGATAGAGCCAATATCTGACTGGCTCTGTGATGGAGAATACTGGTTTCCTCGCGGAATATCCTCGCCTTTTTTTAATTGCCTGATCGCGGTATGCAAACAGTGGGCATGTCTGCAGACAGACTATTGTCGTGCATGCCGTTATGTTCACGGCATCGATATATTGATATTTGGGGATTTTGACCGACATTGCCCCTGCATTGATTTTCTTTTTGATATAGAAGTCTGGAGATCAATGGTGGATTATTCAACATGCACTGAAGGCACGTGCTTTAGCCTCGGATCTGTTGTGTGGACGAGCAGGACAGACTTGGTAGGTTGTATTGGATGGCTATTAAAATAGCCTATTTTAATAACATTGGATCAAAGTGTCGAATTTGTTCTTAAGCATATATTGTCATTGGCAAATATGATTGACTGCCGTTTCACTAAGGACACCGATGGGTCGAGAAAAGGACGTACGGGTTCACAGAAAAGGCGGATAATAAGCATAGAAGACACGTGCATGAAGACTGATCTTAATCAGCTTGGGATCCCATTTTAAATAACAGTATTTAGGCCATAGTTTCGGATGTTTTTGTTTGTTTGTTTCTTTCCTTCTTTTCTTTCTTTCTGTTTTTAACTTGTCTGTTATCATCATTTGCTGCTGTGGCACGAGATTGTAAAACATTAAACAGCTTTCGTTTTTAAGGTAGTTGAATTAACAGTCCCGGATCCAGGGGAAGAGTCTTAGACTATTATATCGAGAGAACAAAATGTATATGGATTCCCTCCCTTCCCATCTCTCTCTCTCTCTCTCTCTCTCTCTCTCTCTCTCTCTCTCTCTCTCTCTCTCTCTGTATGTGTGTTTGTTTCTCTCTGATTGTCTCTCTATCTCCCTGTCGCTCCCTCCCTCTCTCTCTCTCTCTCTCTCTCTCTCTCTCTCTCTCTCTCTCTCTCTCTCTCTGTTTCTGTATGTGTGTTTGTTTCTCTCTCTGACTGTCTCTCTATCTCCCTGTCGCTCCCTCCCTCCCCCCCCTCTCTCCTCTCTCTCTCTCTCTCTCTCTCCTATCTCTCTCTCTCTCTCTCTCTCTCTCTCTCTCTCTCTCTCTCTCTCTCTCTCTCTCTCTCTCTCTCCATCTGTGTTAATAAACTTTGTTTTGTTTGTGGTGTCCACTAGAGCATATTGATTTATTAATCATCGCCCATTGGATGTCAAACATTTGGTAATATTTATATAAAACACATATTTCCTCTTACATTTTAGTCGTGTTAATCGTAAAAATACGCTTTCAATTGAATCTAAAAGTGGAATGTGAGAAACCTGAGTTGCTTTGGGTGCATCATAATCATTAGGCTACACCTTATGTGTATGATAGACCAACAATTTTGAGGAGGGGCTGTGTGGAGATGTCGATAGATTCGTGAACTGATTAGTTTCATAAATCTGCCGATTGAGACATCCTCGGAATAAGCATACGAGACAATGGGAGGGGGCAACTGTCACCCCCACCCCCACACACCCACCACCACCACCACAACACTCCATCTCACCCCTTCCAGCACTGGAACAAATGTTCACATTCGGGCAAAACGGACAGGAGACATTCGCGCAAGAAGAGAAGTCCGAATACTTTTCACCATGAATTCTTCTGACAAAAATTAGTTGTAATCCATGTACAAATATGTAGTGATTAGATTGGAATCTTAATATACAGCTGTTTGGTAGTTATATGCAAATATGAATAAACGCTGTTATTCAGATTTGGGCAGTTTCGTTTCTTTCGGGCCAAATCCAGCCTGCTTGACAAACATGGGAGAGAGTTTGTGTTCTTGTTGGGGACACATAACTTCGCCAACACACACATACAGGAACACACACAAACACACACACACACACACACACACACACACACACACACAAGGGCACGCACGCACACACACAATCGCAGAGAGAGAGAGAGAGCAGCCAGAGAGAGAGAGAGAGAGAGAGAGAGAGAGAGAGAGAGAGAGAGAGAGAGAGAGAGAGAGAGAGAGAGAGAGAGAGAGATAACAGAGAGAGCGAGAGAGACAGAAGGCAGAGAGAGAGAATGGAGGAGGGAGACAGAGAGACAGAGAGAAGATAACAAGAGACACGGAGAGAGAGAGAGAGAGAGAGAGAGAGAGAGAGAGAGAGAGTTTCAAATCCATCATTGGTTATTTCATTGTCTAAGGTTCACCAAACCATTTATTAAAACTGAGCGCTCACCTGAGGCGCATATATTGTATATGTAGAATCGAACGCGCTCTGCGGACCCATTTTACGGCTGACCCCCCACACATATACACACAGGCACACGCATGCACGCACACACACACATACATACACAACACACACACACACTTCCAGGCAGTTTCGGTTATATGACTGGTTTATAAAAGGGCGTAGCATAATTATGCTGTCTTGTCCGTAGGAAAGTGCATGTAAACCATTTTAGTTAGCCAAGGTACCGCTCCGTATAACTACTACAGAATGGAATCGTGGCTTGCGAAGATAATCAAATACCCCCTGCTGTCAATGGACATTTTTGTAGGGGTTTCCACTAAAGATTGCATGTCAGAATTAACAAAGAAGGAAGGAAATGTTTTATTTAACGACGCACTCAACACATTTTACTTACGGTCATATTGCGTCAGACATATGGTTAAGGACTACACAGATATAGAGAGAAGAAACCCGCTGTCGCCACTTCATGAGCTACTCTTTTCGAGTAGAAGCAATGGATCTTCTATATGCACCATCCCACAGACAGGATAGTACATACCACGGCCTTTGATATACCAGTTGTGGAGCACTGGCTGGAACGAGAAATAACACAATGGGTCCACCGACGGGTACCGATCCTATCAGGCGACCGATCAGGCGACCGATGTACCACTGAGCTACGTCCCGCCTCTCCACTAAAGAGTGCATGCAACAGCCGATGATTAAACAAATATCCGTTTCGTTTCATTTCCCTTCGCTGTGGGTTAAAGCCGGTACAGGTACACGATCCCAGCATCTATCAGCCTTGAAGCTGATGGTTGACAGTTTCACTACGTATACTACATACCAGAGAGGCTGCACGCCATTGAAAGATAAAGAAAAACGTTTGTTTTGTTTAACGACACCACTAGAGCACACTGATTAATTAATCATCGGCTATTAGATGTCAAACATTTGGTAACATTTGGTAACGTAGTCATTAGAGGAATCCCGCAACATTTTTATAATACAGCAATGGATCTTTTACATACATTTTCCCCACAGACAGGAAAGCACATACAACGGCCTTTGACCAGTTGTGATGCACTGCTTGGAACGAGAAAAAAATACTCAATCAGTTGGATGGATCCACTGAGGTGGTTCGATCCTGCGACGTAAGCACCTCAAGCGAGCACTCAATCCCGCCCCCGCCATTGAAAGAGATTAATTTGAAAGCCACCACCAAGGGTAATAGCTGCCTGGGATCATCTGTGTTCGGTTGGAAGGGAGATCTTTCTAAATTGGAATAGCTGACACCGAGTGCCGGCACGTCAGTCAAACCGCGGCATCTGTCTCTCTATTATCACACGGAACCGTAGGACGCTTTTTGGCGCCACACATTGTATAGCCCTCGGCACGTATAATTCAAGTGTTTGAACAATTATCCGGAAATATTTTGGTGGTGTTGTTTTTCAAAAAGATGTAAATAATACATATAATATATAATGTAAATCTAATTGTTATAACTGTTTTGTTGCTGCATATTTTTTTCTGTTATTGTGTATGTTGTTGCTGTTGTTTATGTTGTTGCAGGCTGGGGTTTTTTGCCAGAATTAAACGAAAATGCCCAAATCTGGATAACAACATTTATTCGTATTAACATTACTACCAAACAGTTATATAGGGTTGCAAAAGAATCACTGCGCATTTTTACATGTACATGTATTACAACAAAGGAAGGAAGGAAATTGTTTATTTAACGACAGACTCAACACATTTTATTTACGGTTATATGGCGTCGGACATATGGTTAAGGACCACACAGATATTGAGGGAGGAAACCCGCTGTCGCCACTTCATGGGCTACTCTTTTCGATTAGCAGCAAGGGATCTTTATATGGACCATCCCATAGACAGGATAGCACACACCACGGTCTTTGATGTACCAGTCGTGGTGCACTGGCTGGAGCGAGAAATAGCTCAATGGGCCCACCGGGGATCGATCCCAAAATGCAAGGTAATAAAGTCTCATGCATTTTGCCCGAATATTATTCCCCCTCCCCCGCTCCTGTCTCGTACGCTTATGATTGAGATACGTGATGTGGCTCTGTTTTGTTTAACGACACCACTAGAGACATTGATTTATTGATAATCGGCTATTGTTTTTGTGTTTGTTTACCGACACCACTAGAGCACATTGATATATTAATCATCGGCTATTGGGTGTCAGACATTTTTTAATTTAACATACAGTCTCAGAAAGGAAAGCTGTTATATTTTTCCAGTAGAAAAGGATATTTCCCCATGCCACAGTCAGGGTAGTTCATACCATGGCCTTCGATACATTAGTCGTGGTGCACTGGCTTGAACGAGCAATAGCCCAATGGGCTTACCGACGGGAGTCAATCCTAGACCGACCGCGCATCAAGAGAGCGCCTTATCACTGGGCTACGTCCCGTTCCGGCAACTGAGGTGCCACGGATCGCATGATCAATTGTTCTCAACTGATTAATTTGTTTCCCCATCCATTGCTCCACGACTGTTTACATCAATGGCCCTACGTGGTATTTTAGGTCATACAGATTTCTGAGCACATTATTAGTGGGAGGTGGAGCATGGCCCCCGCGGTCCATTGTTCCGCGACCGTGCGGCAAATAAGGAAATCTAGGCCTAGTGATGAACATCTGCCGACAGGAGCGCGATGTACCTCAGTGATTCGTTCGTTTGTCTGACGATATATTATTGATATATTAATATATATTAATGATCGGCTATATATACCACACACACACACACGAGAGAGAGAGAGAGAGAGAGAGAGAGAGAGAGAGAGAGAGAGAGAGAGAGAGAGAGAGAGAGAGAGAGAGAGAGAGAGAGAGAGAGAGCAGAGAGAGAGAGAGAGAGGGAGGATAGGATAGGATAGGATAGGATAGGATAGGATTGGATGGATGGATGGATATATAGATATGTCGATGGATGGACTGATTGATAGATAAATCTACTCCCAACGTATGAATAAATGAATGTGTACCGAAATCCCAACACCAAAAACCAACAACAAAAACAAACGTATCGGCTAATGGGTGTCAAACTAAGTTACATGATCATCACCATCAATGTAAAATTATATAATTACTATCAAAAATAGTGTAGACATCAGTGAAAGAGTCTCCTTTCTGAATGAAACAATGAAGCATATTAACATTAAATACAAACAAAAATAAAATCTCTAAATTTTATTGAAGTTGTAAATATAATAAATTATACAATTATTGAAAATTTCATATTGTCAAGAAAGAGAGAAGACCAGTTCACAAGTACGAGTAAAGGGGATAATTTACAACTTTAGTCATTTAAAGGCGTTATTTCTCCTCAATTTTTTTCAAACCCATTGTACTTCGTCAAATAACACAATTACAAGTATACTTATCTTAGACCTTTGAAACGCCTATCATTTGGATATAAAACTATTCTTTCCTCCTTTTTATCCTTTCTCCCCGCTTTTTCTGTGCCCTTGTACTAATTCTTCTTCTTCTTTTTTTTCGTGAATTGTCGAAATGCAGAGCATTACTGAACTGTCTTTGACTTGTTGGTGTGTGTATTATATACATATATAGGGGCGGGACGTAGCCCAGTGGTACAGCGCTCGCTTGATGCGCAGTTGGTTTGAGATCGATCCCTGTTGGTGGGCTATTTCTCGTTCCAACCAGTGCACCACGACTGGTATATCAAAGGTCGTGGTATGTGTTATCCTGCCTGTGGGATGGTGCATATAAAAGATCCATTGCTACTAATGGGAAAATGTAGCGGGTTTCCTCTCTAATTCTAGATATCAAAATTACCAAATGTTTGACATCCGATAGCCGATGATTAATAATTAATTTTATTTGTATATGCAATGTATGCCTTCAAATGCAAGTATGAACCCATAGATATACACTTGTTTTATCTGATGTACATTATTATGATGAATGTGCCATCTTGTCATTTATTTATTTAATTATATTTTTACAATGTACCTCATATGCCGTTGAATTACGGCCAGAGTGTAACTAAAGTTCAGTTCAGAGAGAAAACGAGGTCGTATGTATGGAATGCAATATAATGGTATGATTTGGCATCAATGTTCAGCGCTGGAATTAAGTGGCACAACGCTATTTTTCTTTATTCTTTAGTCTTACCATCATCTAGTGTAAGTGTTGGGTACTCGGGTCCAGTTCGAGAGTGAAATGTACCCCATGCTGTCATTTAATTCGATAGTAACAGCGTATGCGGTAAAACATGTGGGCCCATTGGGCTATTTCTCGTTCCAGCCAGTGCACCACGACTGGTATATCGAAGGCCGTGGTGTGTGTTATGTTGTCTATGAGGTGGTTCATATTTAAAAAATCCCTTGCTACTAATGAAAAAAAAAATGTAGCGGGTTTCCTCTCTAAGACTATATGTTGAAATTACAAAATGTTCGACATTCACTAGCCGATGATTAATAAATCATTATGTTCTAGTGGCGTCGTTACCCAAAACAAACTTTAACTTTTTTCCTCTCTCTAGACTAATATCGAAATAACAAATAATCTTATGTTAAATACCAAATAGCCGTACCTAATGCAAATTGAATGAATGAATGAATAAAGGAATGAATGAATGAATGAATGTTTAATGACACCATAGCACAAATATAGAGATCGGCTATTGGGTGTCAAACAAAGGTAATAATGTAAACGCAAGATGGCACATACCACGGCCTTTTAGGCCTATATACCAGTCGTGGTGCACTTTCTGGAACGAAAAAGAGCCCACTGTGCCCGCCGACTGGTATCGATCCCAGACAGACCGCGCATCAGGCGACCCCGTTGTGATTCACCAGCACGCTGGCCTATAGACTCAGTCTTAATAGGCTTTTTGTATCTTGTGTGCCATCAATGTTTACCTTTCATGTGTATATATTAATATGTGTTAATATGTAGAATAATATAATAATAATAATAATAATAATAATAATAATAGATGTAGAATATATGTATATTAATGAATGTAGAGTGCAGATTATGTGTATATTATTTAAAAACATAAAGTGTCTTGTTGCAAGATTGTCAGTTGATAGTAATGAATAGGGAGTAATATATATGTATAAGGCTGCCTTTCCATTGGCGCGGTTTTACCCGCGCGGCTAGCACATTTCCATTGAGGCGTTCTTATGACACGGTTTCTTCCATGTGACATCATTAATTAATCAAGTGGCCATATGCAAATTGAAATATGCCATTGTAAAATGAGGAAGATCCACTACTAATGCAATTTGTACAGAAAACCCCCCAAAGATTTGAACTATTACTTAAGTCCTTCCCACAGGGAACGTTCCCACCCCATACTATGTAATTTACTACATATTATTTATTTCTGAGCCGATTGTTTTCTAAATTGGACACAAAAATAGTGGTTGGTTGTTGTTTTTTGTTGTTGTTATAGGCCTATTCCAAAACACATAAGCCTACTTTTCTTTTTACATCAAACCAAACTGAAATTAATGAACCCCCCACCCCACCCCACCCCACCCCACAAAAAAAAAAAAAAAAAACCGGATACGAGAGCTAAGACATGTAAAATGACACACATATTTTGGAAACATAAAATAATGAGGAACCGATTTTGTTTTACCGACACCGCTTTCAGAACTAAAACATACAGGTTTATGCATATGGAGTTTCTGGTGGCGCAAAAACAAAATAGAAACAGGGTCCACTTGGTTCATATTCAAACCCCATCTCCAGGTCCAGATCACGCTACGTCCCTGCCACAGGTCCGTATGCAGGGATGGGTAAGAGGGACGGAACAATCCACTGTATCATAAAAATTACTTTAAAAACACAATAGTTTACCTCTTAAAATAACACAATTCTTGCTATAAAAGGTCTTTTTATTCTTTGTTACTAAAGTGAACACAGTAAATATTATTGTTAGTACGAAGTTGGTGAGCATACATAAGTTATTTGAACTCATTTCATGTTATTATAGTATCGGTACGGCGTTTTTCATCATTGAACGAGGATAAAGGGTGCTAACATAAGCGGATTCACGAGAGACATGGCGGTCCTGATTCGCTTTTTTTCAATAAATATTGTTTTAAATTGACAAACTTGAAATCTTTAAAAATTAAAACATTGCAAAATTTCCGGATCCGTCACCGATACTGTGTAGACGTAGTTTAGTGAACTTGATATTATTTTAATTCATTATGATGGTTGTGTTTATCAACTTTCCATTAATATGCGTGTATAATAGTAGCATAATATTAAATTATGATTATGGTTATGATTATGATTATTATTATTATTGTTGTTGTTGTTGTTGCACCTGTCATGTCTTGGACGTTGAATTTTCTTGCGATCACTTAAGGATTGGTAATAAATACCGCGTTTTTCGATCACCAAATCGGTTAAAATTTCAATTTGCTCATGTGTAAACTTTTCTCACCCATTGCACGAAGAATGCTAAAAATGCCTACGCTATAAAATACACAAGTGCAGGAGATGGGTAATCATGGGTAATACCCCAAAATGACGTCATTTTATGGATTCCCCATGCGGTTCTAGCCGCACGGCTGGCAAAAAATCGATACATGATCGACTTTCTTTTACCGCACGGTTAGCACCGGTGTCAATGGAAAGACGTCAATGCAAATCAACGCATTTGATTTTTACCGCTTAGCGGCAGAAATAGCCGCGCGGGTAAAACCGCACCAATGGAAAGGCAGCCTAATAATGAATGGGGAGTGCAGAATATACTTATAGTAATGAATGGGGATTACAGATTATATGTTTAAATTGTATAGTAATGGATGGGGAATGCAAATTATACGTACATTTGTATAATAATGAATGGGGAGTGTCGACTATACATGTAGTATGATAATGAATGGGGAGTGTACATTTGTATAATAATGAATGGGGAGTGTCGACTATACATTGAGTATAATAATGAATGGGGAGTGTAGATTATACATTTAGTATAATAACGAATGGGTAGTGTAGATTATACCAGTAGTAAACTATGAATGGGGGTTTAGATTATACATGTAGTAAATAATTAATGGGGAGTGTAGATTATACGTGTAGTATAATAATGAATGGGTTGTAGATTATACATTTATTATAATAATGAATGGCGAGTGTAGATTATACGTGTGGTATAATAATGATTGGGGGTGTAGATTATACATGTAGTATAATAACGAATGAGGGTGTAGATTATACATGTAGTACAGGCCCGTACGCGGGGGGGGGGGGGTGCGACGGGTGTGTACGCACCCCCCAAATTACTAAAGGTCCACTTTTCTCTATTAAATTTAAATAATGTTACGTAATCGTTGTTGTTTTGAGGGGTTATTTTTATGTTCATTGGTCCCATCATGAGCAATTCGCACCCACCCATTAAAAATCCTGCGTACGGGCCTGTAGTATAATAACGAATGGGGGTGTAGATTATACATGCAGTATAATAACGAATGGGGGTGTAGATTATACATGTAGTATAATAATGAATGGGGGTGTAGATTATACATGCAGTATAATAACGAATGGGGGTGTAGATTATACATGTAGTATAATAACGCATGGGGGTGTAGATTATACATGTAGTATAATAATGAATGGGGGTGTAGATTATACATGTAGTATAATAATGAATGGGGTGTAGATTATACATGCAGTGTAATAACGAATGGGGGTGTAGATTATACATGTAGTATAATTATACATGCAGTATAATAACGAATGGGGAGTGTAGGTTATACATGCAGTATAATAACGAAT
Source organism: Gigantopelta aegis (assembly GCF_016097555.1). Taxonomy (NCBI): domain Eukaryota; kingdom Metazoa; phylum Mollusca; class Gastropoda; order Neomphalida; family Peltospiridae; genus Gigantopelta; species Gigantopelta aegis. The sequence goes on from NC_054706.1 coordinate 24,822,654, forward strand.
GGGGGTGTAGATTATACATGTAGTATAATAATTAATGGGGGTGTAGATTATGCATGCAGTATAATAACGAATGGGGGTGTAGATTATACATGCAGTATAATAACGAATGGGGGTGTAGATTATGCATGCAGTATAATAACGAATGGGAGTGTAGATTATACATGCAGTATAATAACGAATGGGGGTGTAGATTATACATGCAGTATAATAACGAATGGGGGTGTAGATTATACATGTAGTATAATAACGCATGGGGGTGTAGATTATGCATGCAGTATAATAACGAATGGGGGTGTAGATTATACATGCAGTATAATAACGCATGGGGGTGTAGATTATACATGCAGTATAATAACGAATGGGGGTGTAGATTATACATGCAGTATAATAACGAATGGGGGTGTAGATTATGCATGCAGTATAATAACGAATGGGAGTGTAGATTATACATGCAGTATAATAACGAATGGGGAGTGTAGATTATACATGTATACGCGGTCTCGTGGTAAATATTCTTTCGCACAATAAACTCGTGCAATAAATAGGAAGCGAAAAAACTTATGTGAAGTTCTGTATATTTATTTACTTTTCGACACCTGTGTGGTTACCCTTGCTAAATCAATTTATTAAGATATGACATACACAGCGAAGAAAAGAGTACGTTTAATAAAGGACTTTAAAATAACGAAGTGGAAATTAGAACATGATGAAACAATGAGTTGCAGCATCGATTGGATCGATCGAGGATTCGCAGAACTTCGGGTCTTTCCGTTCAGACCCGGAAGCTCAAAGCTTCCGGGAAATCCCCGTTTCGTTTAGACTTGTTTGGCGCCAACAAGTACTCCCCTCAATCTAATTAAAATTATCTCCACTATTACATGTGGATCTAACACCAGCCAGTTGGAGCTCATGTCCACCAATCAAAACCTTACTTGCAAAATCCTGCCAACACTGCGTACACTGCGTAGTCCCCAATGTCCAGGTAACATTTCGTCTGTAAATAATAATTTTAAATATTGACCAATCACACTTCGCCTTTTATAACGTTATTTGAGAGCATACAAATTCTAAAAATATCGGGCGAGTCTATTTTAGTGGCCGCAGTACAGCGAACCATACCAATACGTACGGGGTGGGTTATCAGTCTTTATATAAAAAAAAATCCGTCTTCAGTTTTACATTACAAATTATTTATTTTATAAAATAAAACATGTTTTAAGGTATTCGTAATTCACACGAAACATGTCGTATACCCTCAGGATATTTCGGAATGTTTTCAAATTATTTTTAAATCACAGGCAGGATTCTGCAACTAAGGTTTTGATTGGTGGGCATGAGCTCCAACTGGCTGGTGTTAGATCCACATGTAATAGTGGAGCTAATTTTAATTAGATTGGTACTCCCCTGTAACAGAACCGATGGGGTTGTGTGCTGAAATGTAAATGGCAGCTTTCAAGTTAGTCCCAGCATACCAAATAATAATAATAATTTAGTATTTATGATAAGAATTTGGAGAAAAGCTACAAAAATCGCCCATCTTAGATTCTCATTTCATTACCGTTGCCGGTTAACCTTTTCATTTGTATCTGAACCACTGTAGAAAATCGTTCGTGCAAACACTAAAACCACACGAACGACATATCGTTTGTCTGAAAATATCAAATTTTATGCCCTGGTGTGTGTGTGTGTGTGTGTGTGTGTGTGTGTGTGGTAGGTTATATGTATAGTAAGGAATGAGGAGTGTAGATTATATGTATAATAATGAATGTTGAGGGTAGATTATATGTATAACAATAAATGTTAGTTTAGATTATGTGCAGTTAGATTAATGAATATGGAGTTTAGATTATGTGTATAATAATGAATGGGTAATGTAGATTATGTGTATAACAATAAATGTTAGTTTAGATTATGTGCAGTTAGATTAATGAATATGGAGTTTAGATTATGTGTATAATAATGAATGGGTAATGTAGATTATGTGTATAACAATAAATGTTAGTTTAGATTATGTGCAGTTAGATTAATGAATATGGAGTTTAGATTATGTGTATAATAATGAATGGTAATGTAGATTATGTGTATAATAATGAATGGGTAATGTAGATTATATGTATAATAATGAATGGGTAATGTAGATTATATGTATAATAATGAATGGGTAATGTAGATTATATGTATAATAATAAACATGGAGAATAGAGTTAATACAAATAGTTGTGTAATAATGAATGTGAGTTCCAGGTTATGTGTATACTGCTCCTAGGCTTGTGCAACGTTTTTGGGGTGGGTTTTTTTTTTGGGGGGGGGGGGGGGGGGGGGGTGGGGGGGTTTGTTTTTTTGTAAAACGACACCACTAGAGCACACTGATGTATTAATGATCGAATATAGAACGTCATACATTTGGTAATTTAGACAGTGTTAGATTTAGCAAACACGCTATATGTTTACATTAGTAGCAATGGATTTTTTTATAATGCACAATCCCAAAGACATGATATCACATACCATGGTCTTTGATTTACCAGTCGTGGTACACTGGCTAGAATGAGAAACAGCCGATTGGCCCCACCAACAAGGATAAATCCTAGACCGACCGCTCATTAGGCGAGCACTTTACCACCGTGTTATTTTCCGCCTCTTGTGCATCGAGATAATCATTAGCGTATACGTTATAAATGTAAATTGTATACATGATTAGTATCGTTACTTACAACTATAGTATAGATCTATTGCATGTGTATATTATTGTTTTATACGCTGATATTCACATATGTTACTAGCATACACCAACATTAAGTTATCTTTATTTGATTATAAAATCTACTGTTTTGTTCAGTATAATAATTGTCCATTATTACCCATATGGGCTCAAATATACGGGGTAATATTTTTTCGATCTCTGCACAGTGTGCAGATTGCTTCTACAGTCACTGATTGGCTAGCTTTAAAAAGACAAGATTTGATTGGCAATTACATACTGCCGGGACTACTTTTTGTTCATTCATGATTCCATTCATTGGTCAAACTATTACTACGAACTTCAAATATTTTTTTACGATACGAACATTTACGGAATAAAAAATCAAAATATATGTAGAAATGTTTAAAAATGTTTTTATTTTATTATTTTGACTGGGTTTTTTTAAAAACTATTCTTTGGTGGATACTGTTGGGTGTGCACCGGTAACGGCGCGTATGAATATATTGTTATGGCTGGTAGAGCTTGTTAGTTGTTACAGCAGCGAGAACGTAAATATACTTTTAAAATCGTTAAAGATTGACAATGGGTAATAAAGAGAATAACCAACTCACTACGAGGAATACGGATTATCTGTCCCTCGTGAATTAATGCTGTAAAATAAATGACTTGTAGTAAATTCTGGCCCGTAGGAACGATTTTTTTTTTGGGGGGGGGGGGGGGGGGGGGGGGGGGGGGGGCACTGACGAACTGGGTACAAACTCTATAGTAGATTTTGGTTACACTAGCAAATTAATGTGTATTAAAAAAAAAAATGCTCACAAGTGGGGGCGGGGCCTCTTTGTGCATGGACCGGCCTCGGTGGCGTAGTGGTTAGGCCATCGGTCTACAGGCTGGTAGGTACTGGGTTCGGATCCCAGTCGAGGCATGGGCTTTTTAATCCAGATACCGACTCCAAACCCTGAGCGAGTGCTCCGCAAGGCTCAATGGGTAGGTGTAAACCACTTGCACCGACCAGTGATCCCTAACTGGTTCAACAAAGGCCATGGTTTGTGCTATCCTGCCTGTGGGAAGCGCAAATAAAAGATCCCTTGCTGCTAATTGGAAAGAGTAGCCCATGTAGTGGCGACAGCGGGTTTCCTCTCAAAATCTGTGTGGTCCATAACCATATGTCTGACGCCATATAACCGTAAATAAAATGTGTTGAGTGCGTCGTTAAATAAAACATTTCTTTCCCAAATGTCCCCACCACCCCTTTCCATGTATCACAGGGGATAACCGCATGCGGGTAACTGTAGTTACTCGCATCCAAGATAGCGATGAACGCAAATTATGAGCATTAATCAATGTGAATTTCCATTCTTAACGTGCATTTTTGAGATATTCATATACAGAGACTTCATGAAATATATAAAATATGCATTTTTGAAGCATACGTTTTTAAAAAATAGTATTTGGGAATTAAATAACGGGCATCAAAAATCGCGTGTGATGTTGGTAACTGAAAATGTCAACATCATAAGGATGTGGGTATCTGTTACGGTTGGATGAGGGTAACTGTTCGATGCAGAATGCCGTTCAAATCACAAATAATTCAAAATTGGGTGATTGATTACTTTATTTTGAATATAAGACGAAATGACTCGACGGTAAAGTCATACAATAATACAGCTTTATGTTTTTATAGTCTTCTTGTATTAACTTTCAAGATTGAAATAGTCCGATATATTACCCAAACTCTGAAAGGACAATTACCCCAAACAAAAATTTAATGTTAGCTTATACCAAAGTTAAAATTAAAATATACTCCCAATATTTACCGAATCACGCACGCACGCACGCTTTCCATTCAATTTTGTATTTTGTTGTTGGACATCAAAATGCCCTGGCAAGGGAGAACAAAAAAGAAAACAAAACAAAACAAAAAATAACAACAAAAAACAACAACCAAAAACAAAACAAAACACGCTAGAGCTTAGCTCGTCAGCAGCCAAATGTCCAACGTCTTTAGGTATGAGTGCTTCAACTAAACTTAGTTTTGCCATTGCCATTTGTGTAGTTATTAGCTGTGGACTTGCAGAGCGCGTGTTGGTCGTGACCGCGGGCTGCGACCAGAAGACATTCGAGCTACTGTCCATTGAGTATAAATGCATGACAACCACACACATATCAAGGCATCCGTATCCAGTGGCGTGGGCAGGATTTTGTATTGGGGGGCACCTGGCATCCAAGCCATCTGGGCCCCCCTGGCTACGCTACTGATCGCCCCGCTGTCCGTATCCAACGAACTGCATAGGCTAGAGTCCAAGATCATTTCGAGAGGTGTCACACAGTACAACTCCGCATAGATGTTATGCGAAAAGTGTGCACAAGGTTCTTTCGATTCATATTTTTAAATCGGAAACATACTTGCTGCATAATTAATTTTAGCAGCATAATTTAACAAAATATATATTTTAATAATTTAGTTTAGCCGTGAATATATTTATAATATTGTTTGTATAAATTTCATTGATAGATGTGTTGCGTAGGAATGCAAAGTTTCATTGATAAATAGCTAAATCAAGTAGCCACTACATGACGTTATTTCCTCCCTTGTAACGCCACATAACGTTTTGGCGCTACACCCATCAACACCCTCGAGCGTTACATAATATTTGAATGGCCCCAGTGTACATTTTGATGGGGTGTGTTAAAATAGTACTGGCTCGGGCGGAGGATGTATCGCACAATAGCACATGTAATAATCTGAAAAAGAAAATGAAGGGAAAAACATAAGAATAATGTTTTTTACCAAATGTTTCTAGACGCATATGGCGACGATTAGTTATGAAGAGATAACTACTGCAGATACTCTCATCCTACAGTTACGCTCATCATTGCAGTTACCCGCATCCCATTTGTCAGATACCCACATCTCATCAGAAGCTGACTTGAGAGTTACCTACATCACCACTTCAAAGTTACCTTCATCATGCCTAACTTTGTGATTTCATTATCAGCCGAATGACACAACTTATCCTTAGTTCATTGATTCGAAATATATTCATACTAAAGCAACTGCCGATACGCTCTATTAAAATGTGAATGCTTAGAAATACGGAAATTCACATTGATTAATACTCTTCATGTGCGTCTTCCGCCTTCTTGAATGCGAGTAACTACAGTTACCCGCATGCGGTTATCCCCTGTGATGTATGGAATTGTTAGTAGCCTACCATTATCCACATTCAATTGCATAGTTATCACCATGTGTTAATGCAAAATGAATTCTAAATGTACCACGGAGGACGTTCTTATAATGACTTATTAATTAATAATTGTCATAGTTTGCATATGTTACTTGTATTCACGTCTCTTATTTAGTTACTTAATTATGCTACATCAAATATATATAACTGTTGATAATTAAGATGCAGTAGACTATGTATATAAAAAAAAGTTGTATTTTAGGCATCAAAAATAATTTACCCCCAAATGGATCCTTGTATCCATTTCTGAACATAATTAAGCATAATAGGCAGCTTAGGTCCAGATTTGAGAATAATGCTAACATTTCGGACAAAAATTCCATATTTTTTCTACGTGCTACCCATTGACTTAGTTTTTAATTTTTAATTGGAAACACTTTTCAAGATAGATTAAAGTGGCCATATTACTATGCAAAGAAATATTAATACCAATATTTTTCTTTGTATTGGCTCCTCCATCCAGGACTGGATTCTTCTTAGGTCAGGTCAGAGTGTTTGACGTGCACATTCAGAGCAAACTGTTGTAGCACACGGCTGTTCTGGGCACAGGTGCCGGCTTCTCTGTCCAGGACAGGAAAGGGGTGGGGTTGGGTTGGGGGGGGGGGCACCTCCTGCACTGGCAGGTGCAAGGGATCACAGGTACCCCCAAACAGAAAACCCTAAAACAAATACTATAGTTACATATATAAATATAGCCCGAGTACTCTGACGACAAAAGAGCGAGACGGACAGGGCTACCAACCGTCCAAATGTCCGTCTAGCTCTCTTACCGTCAGACTACTCGGGCTAGGTGAAATAGTACGCCCTCACTGATTTTAAAGGCGCAGCGCAAGTTTCACGCCGTAAAAATGGACACTAAGTTTGGTTAAGTTACAAACCTGTAACACATTTGGATAACGTTACAAGAGAGTGAAACAAGAGTCTGTGAAGCTGAAACGGTGAAATACCGTTAATAATAGACTAAAACTCGACTCCATAACTGTTACTTCTCAGACGCACGTGCGTTAAAAAAACCCAGAAGAGTATTTTGTGGTGTTAGAAACACCAGGATTACCAGAAAAATTTCGGTTGTACGGAAATGGATAAGCTAAACAATAAAATAGAAGTAAAGTTTGATTTCAGTGATCATAAACGGCTCTAATAGTGAAAAATATGCCTTAGTATTTACAAAATAGGGTCTGTCAAACATTTGATCATTCTAATTCATAGTCATCAGAGGAAACCCGATACATTTTCACATTAGTAGTAAGGAATCTTTTATATGCACCATCCCACAGAAAGGATAGCATATATACTACCGCTGCCTTCGATATACCAGTCGCGGTGCACCGGCTGGAACGAGAAATAGCCCAATGGTCCACTGACAGTGATCGATCCTACACTGACCGCGCATCAGGCGTGCTCTTGACAACTGGGTTACGTTCCGCCCTATCTTCAGCAAATGACGCCCATGCCCGTATACATATTATCTGTATAAGCGGGGGCGGGACGTTGCCCAGTGGTAAAGCGCATGCCTGATGCGCGGTCGGTCTAGGATCGATCCCCGTCGGTGGGCTCATTGAGCTATTTCTGGTATATGAAAGGCCGTGGTATATTCTATCGTGTCTGTGGGATGGTGCATATAAAATACCCCTGGCTACTAATAGAAAAATATAGCAGGTTTCCTCTCTGACTATGTAAAAATGACCACATGTTTGACATCCAATAGCCGATGATTGCTCTAGTGGTGTCGTTAAACAAAAACTTTAAAACTTTTTTTTTATCTGTATAAGCAAGCTGTGTTGTAGACACTTGTCTTCATTAACGTTCTTGCTTTACCTCACACAAAAATAAATTATAAATTAAAAATAAATAAATAAATAGAATGTGTTGGTAAAAAATTATTTTTTTATAAACATTATATTATTTATTTAATTAATTTGTTATCACCCCTCCCCCCCCCTCCCACCCCCATTATAATGTATTTCTTTGTTTTTTAAAGAAAAGAAGTTACACCGGATGTCGCTCGGTAAATATAATTTAGGCACTCGTGTCATAAACATAGTCTGTCATGGACACTCATGTAATATCCTCCATATTCTATTCCCCCACATATTTTCAAAACATAACTTCTTTGATAAATACTGGCCATGTAGCCTACTGTAGGCCTATTCGCTTTTCATATAGGCTAAATTAAGGCGCTTCTTGACCTTTTGGCAATTCTGAAAAAAAAAAAAAAAAATTTTTTTTTTTTTTTTTTTTTTTTTTTTTTTTGCTATAGCAATAAAGTTTGATGTACAGTGGAAGAGTAAACTTTCATTCGGGAGGTTTGGTGGTCCTTAAAAGGGCCTTTATAACGTCGCTCCTTCGCCGGCGACATTTCCTGGAGTGTTCCTGTCCTTGCTGTCGAGGGTCTACAGAATGATGTCCTCTGGATCTCTCCAGCAAACTGGCGTCATGGTATGAGCAATGGAATCAAAGTTTACCATTGTCGATGGACAGGAAACGGGCTCCGAGGAAAGTCCCGGCGTCGGAGCAACCCGGTTGTCTTTACATTTCAACATCGCGTTGACAAAGAATCTCAAAACTTGTACAAATGCTACAGACACGACTATATATAATTTTTGAATGAATTCAAAATCAGATAACGTCATCGTTTCGCCACTGTCTTTATATACCGGTCGCGCGGACGTAATAGAAGTAACTGTCAACTTCTAAACGACGTTTTGTCTTTGATTAATATTTTGTGTTTTCGAAATGGAGATTATAGGCTATTATTATTTATTGTTGAGATCATGTTAGATTGTTAGTTCCAGGAAAATATTAAAAGTAGTTTTTCAATAGATTTTTGTTTGTTGCCTTATTTTGAAAAATAATAAAGAAAGGTATTTAAAGAGTTATATTGCTGATAACCGTTTGATACTTCTATATCATCTTGTCATCATTATTATAATTGCCAGCATTAGGCTATTAATCAAAACCAACAATCGAACTATTTTCGCGACCCACGGGTTCGAATTTAATACCATGCCCGTTGGATTTGCCCATATCTTGGCTTGTTCCTTCTATGGGTATATTATATGATTCTAATTTGAATATGTCATTAAAGAAATCTAACATAGTATTATCTATGTCGTAAAATATGTCTATGTCTGTGTCAATTATAGTGTAATCTGGAAAACAATTAGTTCTAGCTATGTTGTGCTGTATTTTTAGTAATTTCATTATCAATTTGGTCAAATGTATCTTCTTTATAATATGGGGATCCAATAGGTGGGGATGAATACAACACCAATAGTAAGTTTTTCACAAAGGCCTGTCATTTCTGGAGGAATGCTAAACAAAGACATATATTCAGAATTACTTGTAACATTAAAGTTACATTCTCTGGTTACCATATTATAACATCATGTACAAATGTGAAATACAAGCTCAAATGCACTTTTAAAAAAGTCCTGTGTGTGCGCTATAAACAGATATCGTCAAACGTATACGCTTGATTCGTCGCCCGTGCCGCCATAGCTCGGCAAAGCACAAACGACAGCCTGTTGTCAGTTTCAGTTAACACGTGCGTTTGCCGATTTCAAATTGTAGGGTTCGTCTCAAAAAATTAAAAGAGAAATCTTGCGTTGTACGAAGAACATTCGGTTGAGGATACGGTACTAGGGTCTTTCGTTAAAACCGGTTTGATCTTGACAACGTATTATCGACAGTCGTACCTTCCTATTTCAGAATTGATATTTTATAAAGTGTTAGTAGAACTTTCACAGTTTAGTTTGTATACTAGTAACACATTAATCAAGTATATATTTTAAAAATAAAATATACTAAAGTAGTTTTCACTTCTTAATTTTACGTGTTAAAATCGACAAATTCAAATAAATATTTTTTCGTTTGGAAAGGGTAAAGTTGAGGGGGGGGGGTGGTGTTTAACGACATCAAAGATCATCATCCAACCCCATACAACCGTAAATAAAATGTGTTGAGTGCGTCGTTAAATAAAACATATCATATCCTTCCTTCAATCTGCTGTTGGATGTCAATCTGATTAAAATTAGCTCTACTGGGTCTAGCCAGTAGATCTAACAGCATTGCATGGACTGCCATGTCCAGGTGACATTTCATCTTTAAATAACAATTTAAATATCGACCAATTACACTTCGCCTTTTACAGCGTTATTCGGGAGCATACACATTCTAAAAATATCGGGCGAGACTATAGTTGGTCTATTTCAACATTGAAAAAACAAGGAGAAAAGTGCAGTAATAAACTTTGGATTGTATACTAGTATAAACATATTTGATGGCTATACCATCATGGGTTTTTTTTCGTCTTGAAACGAATTTTATATAAAATTTTATATTGCAATTAGTTTCCGGCATACTTCGTAATTCACCCGAATCATCTCGTATACCCTCGGCATAATCCCGAATGTTTTAAAAAAAAATTCAAATCACTGGCATGATTTTGTAAGTAAGGTTTTGATTGGTCGAATGAAAGGTCAACTGGACATGAGCTCCAATGGGCTGCTGTTAGATCCACATGTAATAGTGGAGCTAATTTTAATTAGATTGGTTGGATGTCTAACATTTGGTAATTTTGACATATAATCTTAGACAGGAATCGGGTGCATGTGCAGGGGGAGGGTACGTAATTAGTAACACCCCCTTACATGTAACGCGTATGTCAACAGCTGACCACTCAAAATTTCAAGGCAAATCCCCCACTCACCGACCTCTGGAAAGGCGTTGTACCATACCTCTATGGATATGAATATGTTTTGGAGATATGAGACGACCCCTCAATCAAGACAGTTAAATTTGTTCAAAAATTGCGAAATCTCACGTGATCTCTTATTTGGGAATTCTGTACTTGTGATAAGCCAATGAAAACCGAGACCGGTACGAGCCCGTCAAACGTGTTCCACTTTCAAAATCATGGCGTTGTTTTTGACCTAGATAAGCCAGCATAGTGAAACCAATGCGGAGTACGGCGTCATATATGCACCAAACGTAATTGGATTTTCTGTTCTATATGCTTAAATAATAAAATTATTCCAGGGAATGTAGTTTTAAAATCTATAGTAAATGACAGTTCATTTTTTATACCAATGGCTATTCCGCCAGATGGACATAATCTTTTTCTCCGGTTATTCAAAAAGAATGTGTAGCCTGGTAGTAATGTTGACATGCAGTCGGTTTGATCTGTTTTTGTTTCAGTAGAAAGGTGGCAGAAAGCAGTGCTAGAAAACCCGTCTAACACACATCCCCTAGACGTTAATGCTTCCGTTTCATTGGTTAACTGACCTGGTCGTTTAGGAGGTATAAACTGCCGTTGCTACCCTTCATTACGTCATTCCATAATCAACTATAGTAATATGTAACACTGCCCCACATTCGTTTTAGTGACGTAAGATCATTATATCAGCTGAGAGGAATGACGTCACGGTACAAAAAGAAAATGCAGTAATAAATTGTACCATGAGTTGGTGTTTTTCTCTTTGATGTCAACTGGGGTGTAACTGCAATACCATAGTATAACTGAAAATGTGACGGGTGTAATAGATCTCGGGCTACTCAACGGCCGCAAAAACCGTGGATCTAACTAGACAAATCTCTCGGAAAAGGATGATGTAATTATCACTTAGACGGCGGGCACTCGACTCCGTCTCGTACTGCCGCCGTCTAAATACAGTTAACTCGTCAAAAGTTAACCATGATATAACTATTACATAACAATAAATAATAATAATAATAATAATAGCGAACACACACGACGTTTTAAAAGTGCATTTGAGCTTGTATTTCACATTTGTACATGATGTTATAATATGGTAACCAGAGAATGTAACTTTAATGTTACAAGTAATTCTGAATATGTGTCTTGGTTTAGCATTCCTCCAGAAATGACAGGCCTTTGTGAAAAACTCACTATTGGTGTTGTATTCATCCCCACCTATTGGATCCCCATATTATAAAGAAGATACATTTGACCAAATTGATAATGAAATTACTAAAAATACAGCACAACACAGCTAGAACTAAATGTGTTCCAGATTACACTATAATTGACACAGACATAGACATATTTTACGACATAGATAATACTATGTTAGATTTCTTTAATGACATATTCACATTAGAATCATATAATATACCCATAGAAAGAACAAACCAAGATATGGGCAAATCCAACGGGCATGGTATTAAATTCGAACCCGTGGGTCGCGAAAATAGTTCGATTGTTGGTTTTGATTCATAATGCTGGCAATTATAATAATGATGACAAGATGATATAGAAGTATCAAACGGTTATCAGCAATATTACTCTTTAAATACCTTTCTTTATAATTTTTCAAAAATAAGGCAACAAACAAAAATCTATTGAAAACTACTTTTAATATTTTCCTGGAACTAACATGATCTCAACAAAGTTTAAAATAATATAATCTCCAGTTCGAAAACACAAAATATTAATCAACGACAAAACGTCGTTTAAAAGTTGACAGTTACTTCTATTACGTCCGCACGACCGGTATATAAAGACAGTGGCGAAACGATGACGTTATCTGATTTTGAATTCATTCAAAAACTATATACAGTCATGTCTGTAGCATTCGTACAAGTTTTGAGATTCTTTGTCAACGCGATGTTGAAATGTACCTCCCGTAAAGACAACCGGGTTGCTCCGACGCCGGGACTTTCCTCGGAGCCCGTTTCCTGTCCATCGACAACGGTAAACTTTGATTCCATTGCTCATACCAAGACGCCAGTTTGCTGGAGAGATCCAGAGGACATCATTCTGTAGACCCTCGACAGCAAGGACAGGAACACTCCAGGAAATGTCGCCGGCGAAGGAGCGACGTTTTAAAGGCCCTTTTAAGGGCCACCAAACCTCCCGAATGAAAGTTTACTCTTCCACTGTACATCAAACTTTATTGCTATAGCAAAAAAACACAAAAAAAACATTATAATTTTTTTTTTCTTTTTTCTTTTTTCAGAATTGCCAAAAGGTCAAGAAGCGCCTTAATTTAGCCTATATGAAAAGCGAATAGGCCTACAGTAGGCTACAGGGCCCGTATTTATCAAATAAGTTATGTTTTGTAAATATGTGGGGGAATAGAATATGGAGCATATTACATGAGTGTCCATGACAGACTAAAAAAAAGTAAAGTTTGTTTTATTTAACGACGCCGCTAGAGCACATTGATTTTTAATCTTATCATCGGCTATTGGACGTCAAACACATGGTCATTCTGACACTGTTTTTAGAGGAAACCCGCTGTCGCCACATAGGCTACTCTTTTTTACGACAGGCAGCAAGGGATCTTTTATTTGCGCTTCCCACAGGCAGGATAGCACAAACCATGGCCTTTGTTGAACCAGTTATGGATCACTGGTCGGTGCAAGTGGTTTACACCTATCCATTGAGCCTTGCGGAGCACTCACTCAGGGTTTGGAGTCGGTATCTCGATTAAAAATCCCATGCCTCGACTGGGATCCGAACCCAGTACCTACCAGCCTGTAGACCGATGGCCTGCCACGACGCCACCGAGGCCGGTATGACAGACTATGTTTATGACACGAGTGCCTAAATTATATTTACCGAGCGACATCCGGTGTAACTTCTTTTCTTTAAAAAAAACTAAGAAATACATTATAATGGGGGTGGGGAGGGGTGATAACAAATTAATTAAATAAATAATATAATGTTCATAAAAAAACAACTTTATTTACGATTTACCAACACATTCTATTTATTTATTTATTTATAATTTATTTTTGTGTGAGGTAAAGCAAGAACGTTAATGAAGACAAGTGTACAACACAGCTTGCTTATACAGATCAAAAAAAAGTTTTAAAGTTTTTGTTTAACGACACCACTAGAGCAATCATCGGCTATTGGATGTCAAACATGTGGCCATTTTTACATAGTCAGAGAGGAAACCTGCTATATTTTTCTATTAGTAGCCAGGGGTAGTGCTGCAACGATAAACCGGTATACCGGTATACCGCGATAATTGATCAGCTCGATACGAACCGCGGTACAGTTTTGCGTACCGCGATTTGTTTTCCATGTAACCTATTTGATTTGAAATAGACAAACAAACATAAACCACATCATTTTATTAATTGGTGATGACAGGAAATGTAACAATCACGTCAAGCGTAGTCGGCTTACTTGTTGGCATACGAAGTGATAGGTCGGTTATACTTGGTTCTAACTTCTAAACAAAACGTGTCAGAAGTCCAGTGAAAATAACCAGTTAACGATAATTACAAATAAATGTTTTGTTACTTACACATTATCATTCGTTGTTCATTTACGTTGGAATACGGCGGCTACGGCTACGGCTACGGCTACTATCATCTTCAAAGAAATAAACCAACAAATGAGAATCACACTTCGCTGTTTTTCACTGAACTCGGAATACTTCGGCCGATCGTTCAAAATACATCGGCTAATAACCTCGGCTCTGGTTCGGTCGATCTGGCGAAACATTGTGACTCAATACGTACATTTCCGTGTTAAGCGAGCAGCAACGGAAAAGCCCGATAGTAAGGATTTCCGAATGTGACAATTTATGAATAGTTTGACCATTCACAGTCTGGAGCTCCACGCGGTAAGACGTGTTTGTTTCGCTTGTACACACTGCACGTGCTTTCGTGTGCTCGACTTGGGGGGTCCCTCATTTCGTTGTTTTTGTCAGCGAAATGAAGTTTTCTACTGGAATGTATGCGGCCATTGTAACTGATTGAACGCTGGAACGCTTCTCATTTCGACAGCCTGCACCACCAGGTTGGATTCTTTTTTAGCGAGAGACCGGCCTCGGTGGCGTCGTGGCAGGCCATCGGTCTACAGGCTGGTAGGTACTGGGTTCGGATCCCAGTCGAGGCATGGGATTTTTAATCCAGATACCGACTCCAAACCCTGAGTGAGTGCTCCGCAAGGCTCAATGGGTAGGTGTAAACCACTTGCACCGACCAGTGATCCATAACTGGTTCAACAAAGGCCATGGTTTGTGCTATCCTGCCTGTGGGAAGCGCAAATAAAAGATCCCTTGCTGCCTGTCGTAAAGAAGAGTAGCCTATGTGGCGACAGCGGGTTTCCTCTAAAAACAGTGTCAGAATGACCATATGTTTGACGTCCAATAGCCGATGATAAGATTAAAAATCAATGTGCTCTAGTGGCGTCGTTAAATAAAACAAACTTTTTTTCTTTTTTTTAGCGAGATTCCTTGCTTCCACGTCATTTCTCCGTCTGACTGTCGACAGGTTTTTTTCGTGACTCGTATGACGGCCATTCTGCAGAACGCCACGGTTGTTCGCGTTTAGTCTCTACATGTCCGAGCCTGTCCTAGCAGTACTGGAAGATTGACCGCCCCACTCTAAGAAGAAATAGGAAGCGGGGTCGGCCCCTACTACTCTTTTTCTAGACTTTACCTTGCTTTATAGTGATACCATCTCGTATCCTCCGGCGTCGGGCCCGTCCGCACCACTATACCAACCCATGACGACTGGACTATACCCTAGTCTGATACTCTCTCTCGTTCAGACAGATCCGGCTTCTCAAGATCTGTATTTCAGCACAGCAGTACACCTTCAACGTCTATCGACTGTCAATCTAGGGGTTTTCTTGACGGGATGCAACCTATATCGTCCCTTTAAGCTGTGCACCCAAACGGCCTTAACGAGGCCACTCGCGTAAACATATCGATCGGACTTTAAACTTTTAGATCTGCGTTCAAAATTTTATGTCGAAATTACTTTCTTTTTTTTTTAATATTATTAAATAGTCCAATCCTCTCTTCTTTCTCTTATTTAATTTTGGACTTTCCTTCTAAAATACTCCAAATTATATAAATATTCGGCCGAGCAGTCAATTCTTTTTTATTTTTGGATTGTAACCTTTTTTTTTTTTCTTTTTTTTTTTATTCTATTAACATTTTTACTAATTGCTATTTTCAAAATTCTGCCCATTTTCATCCCCCCCCCCCCCTCCATCCCGAGTCAGGCCACCGATCTTATCGGAGGTCGGACTCGGGATGGGCGTGTTCGAAACCCTAGTGGTATATGGACACGTTAAATTAGTTATCATCATCATCATCATCAATAGTTTGACACCGTCACGCCAGTGTTCTAGTAGACTGGTATTGTGTTAAAAAATAAAAATATGGCCTAAAACATTTAGCCTGACAGCTGAAACTAATAAAGATCATTAAAAAGTTATGCCTTCTATTTTCATTAAAAAAAACCCAACCCATAAATAATATCAATTATATTGCAATACATATTGCAATACAGTTTCTTATATCGCAATATATCGCAATACGGTTTTGACCGTATCGTTGCCACCCCTAGCCAGGGGTATTTTATATGCACCATCCCACAGACACGATAGAATATACCACGGCCTTTCATATACCAGAAATAGCTCAGTGAGCCCACCGACGGGGATCGATCCTAGACCGACCGCGCATCAGGCATGCGCTTTACCACTGGGCAACGTCCCGCCCCCGCTTATACAGATAATATGTATATGGGCATGGGCGTTATTTGCTGAAATAAGGGCGGGACGTAACCCAGTTGTCAAGAGCACGCCTGATGCGCGGTCAGTGTAGGATCGATCACTGTCGGTGGACCATTGGGCTATTTCTCGTTCCAGCCGGTGCACCGCGACTGGTATATCGAAGGCAGCGGTAGTATATATGCTATCCTTTCTGTGGGATGGTGCATATAAAAGATTCCTTACTACTAATGTGAAAATGTATCGGGTTTCCTCTGATGACTATGAATTAGAATGATCAAATGTTTGACAGACCCTATTTTGTAAACACTAAGGCATATTTTTCACTATTAGAGCCGTTTATGATCACTGAAATCAAACATTACTTCTATTTTATTGTTTAGCTTATCCATTTCCGTACAACCGAAATTTTTCTGGTAATCCTAGTGTTTCTAACACCACAAAATACTCTTCTTTTTTTTAAACGCACGTGCGTCTGAGAAGTAACAGTTATGGAGTCGAGTTTTAGTCTATTTAACGGTATTTCACCGTTTCAGCTTCACAGACTCTTGTTTCACTCTCTTGTAACGTTATCCAAATGTGTTACAGGTTTGTAACTTAACCAAACTTAGTGTCCATTTTTACGGGCTGAAACTTGCGCTGCGCCTTTAAAATCAGTGAAGGCGTACTATTTCACCTAGCCCGAGTAGTCTGACGGTAAGAGAGCTAGACGGACATTTGGACGGTTGGTAGCCCTGTCCGTCTCGCTCTTTTGTTGTCAGAGTACTCGGGCTATATTTATATATGTAACTATAGTATTTGTTTTAGGGTTTTCTGTTTGGGGGTACCTGTGATCCCTTGCACCTGCCAGTGCAGGAGGTGCCCCCCCCCCCCAACCCAACCCCACCCCTTTCCTGTCCTGGACAGAGGAGCCGGCACCTGTGCCCAGAACAGCCGTGTGCTACAACAGTTTGCTCTGAATGTGCACGTCAAACACACTGACCTGACCTAAGAAGAATCCAGTCCTGGATGGAGGAGCCAATACAAAGCAAAATATTGGTATTAATATTTCTTTGCATAGTAATATGGCCACTTTAATCTATCTTGAAAAGTGTTTCCAATTAAAAATTAAAAACTAAGTCAATGGGTAGCACGTAGAAAAAATATGGACTTTTTGTCCGAAATGTTCGCATTATTCTCAAATCTGGACCTAAGCTGCCTATTATGCTTAATTATGTTCAGAAATGGATACAAGGATCCATTTTGGGGTAAATTAGTTTTGATGCCTAAAATACAACTTTTTTTTATATACATAGTCTGCTGCATCTTAATTATCAATAGATATATATATTTGATGTAGTAACTAAATAAGAGACATGTGAATACAAGTAACATATGCAAACTATGACAATTATTAATTAATAAGAACGTCCTCCGTGGGGCATTTAGAATTCATTTTGCATTAACACATGGTGATAACTATGCAATTGAATGTGGATAATGGTAGGCTATTAACAATTCCATACATGGAAAGGGGTGGTGGGGACATTTGTAGATCCTCACTAGCCATGCACAAAGAGGCCCCGCCCCCACTTGTGAGCCTTTTTTTTTTTTAAAATACACATTACTGTGCCATTGTAACCAAAATCTGCTATAGAGTTTCTACCCAATTCGTCAGTGCCCCCCCCCCCCCCCCCCACCCCCAAAAAAATCGTTCCTACGGGCCTGAATTTTACAACAAGTCATTTATTTCCTAGCTGATTATTTTTTAAACTGGACACAAAAATAGTTTTTTGTGGGTTTTTGTTTTTCTCAAAAACACCAAACCTGAAATTATTTATATGTAACGGACTATAGTACTTAAAACCAATAACCCATCACTGGAGAAAATGGTTCTCAGAAACATTCTCAAGAATTCCAAATCTACCTTTAATTTAAATCATGTATGATTTTTTAGTTTTTAGTATACTCCAACTTGGGAAAGTCTTAGCATGACGTCAGGTTAAAAGTTAGCGACTGAATTTAGCAAAGTAAGCTATACAATTACACACATATTGCCGTAAACAGCCGAAGTAGTCGTGATGCCTCTACAGACATTTCCGAGAAATGCCGAATGGTTGTTTTCCATAGACTGGTATTTATGCACGGATTAATTTTGTAGTGACCAAATTCGAAGCGTAGAATAAACAAATATTAATTGAGAAAATGGTAACGCTTGGAAATAGAAATAATGCGCCAGAGCTTAAACAGTCGAGAGCGGTCACCAAAATGGCATCCCTGAAGTTAACATACATACACTCAGAAATCATTTAATATCAGTAATGTGCGCGTCTTAATTATTGATTACAAATTAATATTAATAAATATACAGAAACTTTAACTGTAGTTACTTATCACAAATATCTGTAAAAATAATGAAATAGTGTACTTGCAACTTCAATAATTCGTCTTTAAAGAGCTTTTCTTAAGTGTTCATTCATTGTTAACATTTTTTAACTAATGGCGCTTTCAACGAATAAAAACGCATATTAAACTTCTTATGTTGTATAGACTATCAGTGTTGGTATATTCAATGGTTTTTTCATCGTCATAATGTTTTATAAAACCTCAAACTTCATTTTATTTCCTAACGTAATATACTAGAATGGTTTGTTCGAAATGATTGTGAAAAGAAATCCGTTAATATAGCTACTACAAAACCACATTGAAATGATTGTGAAAAGAAATCCGTTGATATAGCTACTACAAAACCACATTGAAATGATTGTGAAAAGAAATCCGTTGATATAGCTACTACAAAAGCACATTGAAATGATTGTGAAAAGAAATCCGTTGATATAGCTACTACAAAACCACATTGAAATGATTGTGAAAAGAAATCCGTTGCTATAGCTACTACAAAAGCACATTGAAATGATTGTGAAAAGAAATCCGTTGCTATAGCTACTACAAAAGCACATTGAAATGATTGACTATACAGATACAGATTCGGTAAATGAGAAAGGTTTAAAGGGACATACCCTAGTTTTTAAACACTAACGTATAATTTTGACTATTATAACCGTTTTTGATAACTGAAATCATACTTTACTTAGATTTTATGATTTAGATTATCAATTTCCGTACATTCGATGTGTCTTTGGTCATCCTGGTGTTTTTAATATTTCAAAATGCATTTCTCATATTTTGAAAAACGCACGTGCGTCTGAGAAGTAACAGTTATGGAGTCGAGTTTTAGTCTGTTTTCAGAGGGTATTTCACCATTTCAAAGTCACAGAGACATGTTTCACTCAATTGCAATTTTATCCAAATGTGTTTCAGGTTTATAGATTAACTAAACTTAGTGTTAATTTTCACGGGTTGAAACTAGGGTATGTCCCTTTAAATATGTAATTTTAGTCGCTAAAAAGAGTCTGTAATATATAGTGAGAAAAATGTTACACCGGCAACAAACCAATGCTAGCCTCTTTAAATTTAAAGAAATTATAATAAAATAATTTAAAAAAGAAGAAATTGAAAATATAAATAAGCAACACGTTAAAGAAACAAATTCGCCAAACCACTATCCAACTAATAACATAAAATATAATAATTTGACATTGATTAATTACATTTTTAAAAACATTTCGCGGGCACACACCATTGGTACCACCATTATCCAGGTAACCCTAAACTTACCTATAGCAGTTGTTATGGAAACGGTTGTATCTAGATAGTGTGATAATGTTGGCGGATCCAATGCCGCATGACCACACCACCTGGGTAGCGCTGTCAATCCAAACCTGAAGTAAACAGTTGATATCAAAAGATGCTGCACTAGGATAAACAAGGACAGGGAAGTGAAGTGGGATAGCAAACTAGTGTGAAAGATAGGTGACTCAATCGGAGCAGGAAGAGACTAATATTACTTATAGTGGAGCTTAGTAGGAGTGGAACTAGGAACGGGGCATAACCCACACAAGCACACCACACACCACACACACACACACCCCACACACCCATACCCAAAAACAATTAATAATAATAAAACCAACCAACAAACAATACAATTAAAGCCGCACACCCTAGTTTCATCCAGCGAAAATAAATTATAATTTGGTTAATCTACAAACCTGTAACACACTTAGATCACGTTTTTATCAAATGGAGTGAAAAAGCAGGTTTTATATCGATAAATACCATGGGAATCCCCATGTCCCAATTGCTTGAAATAATTTTGAAAGTTTGTATTCTGATGTCACCGGTAGATGTCGCTCGAAGCACATCAATGCCTACGTCACGACAAATTTCACAGGGTGCGTTCTTTTCACCTCTCCTGGACATGTTCCAACTGTTCTGTCCTGGTTGTATCCCCTCTCCAG
The DNA here is from genome assembly GCF_016097555.1 of Gigantopelta aegis. Classification (NCBI taxonomy): domain Eukaryota; kingdom Metazoa; phylum Mollusca; class Gastropoda; order Neomphalida; family Peltospiridae; genus Gigantopelta; species Gigantopelta aegis. The sequence goes on from NC_054706.1 coordinate 24,843,453, forward strand.
ATATCGTAGGACTAGCAAAATTATTGGTTTTAAGGGTTTGTAACGTTTTGTATTGAGATACTTATTTGTCTGAACTTTATTGTTACTGAAAATGTTCACGAACTGTGAACAAAAATCTCACAAATGAACAACAACAAATCGGATCTTGATTGCGCGAACCGTGCACGAGAAAACAAACCGAACCAAAATGATAACGGTCACGTGGTATACCAACGTCTGTGACATTGAAATGGAAATATCCCGTCTAAAAATAGATTAGACCTTGTCTGCTCAACGGTTTTTTCTCAAACGTGCGTCCGTTTTTCAGAAATACGAAAAATGCATTTTGTGGTATTACAAACACCAGGATTACCAGGATTACCAGGATTACCAAAAAACACTTCAGGTGAATGGAAATGTATATTCTAAATAATAAACGGTAAGTAAAGTGCAATTTTATTTGTGAAAAAAAGTGGGTTTAATAGTGAAAAACAACGCCGTAATGGTTAACAACTAGCCGTAACTAGGGTGTGTCCCTTTAAAGTAATTTTTTTATAATTTAAATTAAAAAGTACTTACATTATTTAGAATATTCATTTTTGTA